>NC_139512.1:230694655-230870568 GCF_947247035.1 Vipera ursinii
ATAGTTACAGAAAAGAGGCAGGAACCCCATTAGATTGTTGTTTGCATCTGATCACTCCATGCAGGCTTATTATTTAAATTGCACATTTAATTTGCTCAGACTTATGTTTAGTGAAGCGCAGTGGAAACAGCAATAGTATTAACACCCTTCCTATTATGAAGCACTCCAGATGGCTGGGATCTGGGTATCTATCAGTCAACTGGCAGCTGCTGGAGAGACAGAAAGGTACCTCTTTGAGAACACCAAAGGATAAAAAGAGATAGCTTTAATTAATATATAAAATTGTTTTAAACATTTGGAAAATGGGGCAGAAAAAAAAGAGCTAAACCTCATTTTTCACTGTATTAAGACAGATGTCCCAAAAGAGAACTGTTCATCTTGGTCTCCTCTACAAATTCCCGTGATAGTCCACAAAAAAATGACGGAAGTGATTGGATGAGCTGAAAGATGATAACTTACAAGCTCTGGCCCTTCCAAGATCCTTCTATAAAGCGGACAGAGAAATTGTACAATAAAATCCTTGTCTTGTCTAGAAGCAGCCGTTGCCTATTTCATGGATTGTATGTAGGTAGATTTTCTTCCCAAAAGCACAGAATGGGTATTTGTGATATTTTATGGATACTATAGTAAATTATTAGTTGTTAATCTATCTTTACAGTTGCTAAGAGCCAACACTGACTTGATGGCATAAAATCAATCAATAATAAATTGTTAAGGGATTTTTTATATACCTGTGAAGGTCTAGCACTCTAGAGAAGACTCTAGTGCTGGAAAAGGTGGCAGGAAAGAGAAGAAGAGGACAACCAGCTGCAAGGTGGATGGACTCAGTTACACATGCAATAAGTGCAGTGTTAAAAGACCCAATAGACCAGGTTAGGGACAACTCATAATGGACAAAATCTTTGTGGTCAAGAGTCAACACCAGCATGATGGCATATAATATAATTAATTATATAATATAATTCAGAATACTGCTTATAATCGCTATGTGCTTAGAGCTCAAAGCATTGTTAGAGACCACACCCACCCACTTCACGGTCTGTTTCTGTTGCTCCCCTCTGGGAGGAGGTTTCAAAGTATTTATAGCAGAACAATTAGATTCTGTAAAAGCTTTGTTCCTTATGTCACCCCTCTTGTAAATTCACAGGATTCTTTTTTTTTGCCATGTATATGTATACATTCGAACTAGACTGTTATGTTTCTCTCTGACATATATGTGTGTGTAGGTGGATATAACAACAACGATGATGATGATGATGATGATGATGATGATGATGATGATGATGATGATGATGTTGGAAGATCCAACCCCTTGCTTAGGCAGGAAACCCTATACCATTTCAGACAAATGGTTGACTAGTCTCTTTGTAAAAACTTCTAGTGTTGGAGCATTCACGACTTCTGGAGGCAGGTTGTTCCACTGATTAAATGTTATCACTGTCAGGAAATTTCTACTTAGTTCCAGGTTGTTTTCTCTCTTTGATTAGTTTCCATCCATTGCTTCTTGTACTGCCTTCAGGTGCTTTGGAGAATAGCTTGGCTCTTCTTTGTGGCAACCCCTGAGATATTGGAACACTGCTATCATGTCACCCCAAGTCCTTCTGTTCATTAACCTAGACATACCCAATTCCAGCAACCATTCTTTATGTTTTAGCCTCCAGTTCCCTAATCATCTTTGTTGCTCTTCTCTGTACTCTTTCTAGAGTCTCAACATCTTTTTTACATCGTGGTGACCAAAACTGGATGTAGTATTCCAAGTGTGGTCTTACCAAGGCATTATGAAGTGGTATCAACACTTTACATGATCTTGATTCTATCCCTCTGTTAATGAAGCCTAGCACTGTGTTGGATTTTTTGGCAGCTGCAACCAATGGTGGGATTTAGCCAGTTCGCACCACTTCGGCAGCATTGGTACCTACTTTTATAATAATAATAATAATAAGTTGGAAGGGACCTTGGAGGTCATCTAGTCCAACCCCCTGCTAGGCAGGAAACCGTATACCATTTCAGACAAATGGCTGTCCAGTCTCTCCTTAAAAACTTCCAGTGTTGGAGCATTCACCACTTCTGGAGGCAGGTTGTTCCACTGGTTAATTGTTCTGTCAGGAAGTTTCTCCTTAGTTCTAGGTTGCTTCTCTCCTTGACTAGTTTCCATCCGTTGCTTCTTGTCCTGCTTTCAGGTGCTTTGGAGAATAGCTTGACTCCCTCTTCTTTGTGGCAGCCCCTGAGATACTGGAACACTGCTATCATGTCACCCCTCACCCCTCAACTAGGACTCTGAGATCCTTTTCACAGTTACTATTATTGAGCAAGGTACCACCTATTCTGTACCTGTGGATTTGTTGTTGTTTTTTTGCCTAAATGTAGAACCTTACTTTTTTCACAATTGAATTTCATTTTGTTAGATAGTGCCCAGTGTTCACGTCTATCAAGATCCTTTTGTATCTTAAGCCTATCTTCTGGAGTATTGGCTATTCCTGCCAGCTTGATGTCGTCTGCAAATTTGATGAGTTTCCCATCTATTCCCTCATCCAAATCATTGATGAAGATGTTGAAGAGCACTGGGCCCAGAACAGAACCCTAAGGCACCCCACTACACATTTCCCTCCATGTAGATGCGGTTTCATAGAGGACTACACACTGAGTACGGCTGGTCAGCCAGCTATGAATCCATCTGGTGGTGATTCTGTCTAACCCACATTTTTCTATCTTATCAAGTAGAAGGTTATGGTCTACTTTATCAAATGCCTTACTGAAGTCCAAGTAAATTATATCCATAGCATTCCTCTGATCCACTAATTTTGTCACCTGATCAAAGAATGGAGTAAGATTTGTCTGGCATGATCTGTTTTTGATAAATCCATGTTGGCTTTTTGGTAATGACTTTGTTTGCCTCCAGGTGTTCACTGATTCATTGTTTGATTATCTTTTCCAGAATTTTCCCAGGTCAGGCTGATAGGTCTGTAGTTTCCTGGATCTATTTTTTTCCCTTTTTGAAGATGGGAACTACATCAGCTCTTTTCCAGGCCTCTGGTAGTTCCCCAGTGCTCCAGGGTCTTTGAAAGATATAGCTCAGTGGTTCTGAGATCACATCTCCCAGTTCCTTCAGAACCTTGGGGTGTAATTCATCTGGTCCTGGTGATATGACCTCATCCAGGGTGGACAAGTGCTCACCATGTATGCATATATGCATATACCATACATGCATGATGATATTTTTTTGAGAGCTGAATGCAACAAAATTTAATTTTAATGTATATTAATTAGTGTACATTTAAAGCGACAATAAAGTTTCTATTCTATTCTATTCTATTCTATTCTATTCTATTCTATTCTATTCTATTCTATTCTATTCTATTCTATTCTATTCTCATAATCAAAAGTTTTTAAAAGAGCCAGCATTCAGGATATATCAAAGTAATGAGGAAACAATTTGACTATGGCTCCATCTTTTTGGCTTAAACCTTAATCAGAGATGTAACTGAAGCTTTCTTTATGTGACATAAGCAATAGTTCATTTTTTTCTGATACACAGAAGTATTAAATTGGGATAGGAAGTAAACCCCCCTTCATGGATTACTGCCTTGTCGTGGCGAAGGCGCTTGCGTAATTCAATGAAGCTATGAGCTATGCCGTGAAGGGCCACCCAAGACGGACAGGTCATAGCAGAGAGTTCTGACAAAACGTGATCCACTGGAGAAGGAAATGGCAACCCACTCCAGTATCTTTGCCATGAAAACCCTATGGACAGAACCAAAAGGCAAAACGATATGACGCTGGAAGATGAGCCCCTCAGGTCGGAAGGCGTCCAATATGCTACTGGGGAAGAGCAGAGGGCTAGTACTAGTAGCGCCAGAAAGAATGAAGCGACTGGGCCAAAGCCGAAAGGACGCTCAGCTGTGGATATGTCTGGTGGTGAAAGGAAAGTCCGATGCTGTAAAGATTTTTTCTCCATAGGAACCTGGAATGTAAGATCCATGAATCAAGGCAAGCTGGACGTGGTCAAACAAGAGATGACAAGACTGAACATTGACATCTTAGGTATCAGTGAACTAAAATGGACAGGAATGGGTGAATTTAATTCAGATGACCATCAGGTATACTACTGCGGGCAAGAATCCCTCAGAAGAAATGGAGTAGCCTTCATAGTCAATAAAAGAGTAGGAAAAGCAATACTGGGATACAATCCTCAAAATGACAGAATGATCTCAGTTCGAATCCAAGGCAAACCATTCAATATCACAGTAGTCCAAGTCTATGCCCCAACCACCAGTGCTGAAGAGGATGAAATTGACCGGTTCTATGAAGCCCTACAACACCTTATAGAACTAACACCAAAAAATGATGTCCTTATCATCATGGGGGATTGGAATGCTAAAGTAGGAAGCCAAAAGATAACCGGAATAACAGGCAAGTTTGGCCTTGGAGTACAAAATGAAGCAGGGCACAGGCTGATAGAATTTTGTCAAGAGAATACGATGGTCATAGCAAACACTCTTTTCCAACAACCCAAGAGACGGCTCTACACATGGACATCACCAGACGGTCAACACAGAAATCAGATTGACTATATGCTCTGCAGCCAAAGATGGAGAAGCTCTATACAGTCAGTAAAAACAAGACCAGGAGCTGACTGTGGATCAGACCATGAGCTTCTTGTTGCAAAGTTTAGGCTTAAACTGAAGAAAGTAGGGAAAAGCACCAGGCCAGTCAGGTATGAATTAAATCATATCCCCGTTGAATATACAGTAGAGGTGACAAATAGATTTAAGGAATTAGATCTGATAGACAGGGTGCCTGAAGAACTATGGACAGAGGTTCGCAACATTGTACAAGAGGTAGCAACCAAAACCATCCCAAAGAAAAAGAAATGCAAGAAAGCAAAATGGCTGTCTGAGGAAGCTTTGCAAATAGCTGAGGAAAGGAGGGAAGCAAAAGGCAAGGGAGAAAAAGAAAGATACGCCCAATTGAATGCAGAATTCCAGAGAATAGCTAGAAGAGATAAGAATGCCTTCTTAAATGAACAGTGCAAAGAAATAGAAGAAAACAATAGAATAGGGAGGACCAGAGATCTTTTCAAGAAAATTGGAGAGATGAAGGGAATGTTCAATGCAAAAATGGGCATGAAAAAGGACCAAAATGGCAGGGACCTAACAGAGGCAGAAGAGATTAAGAAGAGATGGCAAAATTACACAGAAGAACTATACAAGAATGAGCTTAACGTCCCTGATAATCACAATGAGGTGGTCACTGACCTCGAGCCAGACATCCTAGAATGTGAAGTGAAGTGGGCCTTAGAAAAGCTGAGCAACAACAAAGCTAGTGGAGGTGACAGTATTCCAGCTGAGCTATTCAAAATCTTAAAAGACGAAGCAGTAAAAGTGCTACACTCAATTTGCCAGCAAATTTGGAAAACTCAACAGTGGCCACAGGATTGGAAAAGATCAGTTTACATTCCAATTCCAAAGAAAGGCAGTGCCAAAGAATGTTCAAACTATCACACCATTGCACTCATTTCTCATGCTAGTAAAGTTATGCTTAAAATCCTACAAGCTAGACTCCAGCAGTATGTGGATCGAGAACTACCAGAAGTACAGGCAGGATTTCGAAGAGGCAGAGGAACTAGAGATCAAATAGCCAACATACGCTGGATCATGGAGAAAGCTAGAGAGTTCCAGAAAAACATCTACTTCTGCTTCATTGACTATGCTAAAGCCTTTGATTGTGTGGATCATAACAAACTGTGGCAAGTTCTTAAAGAGATGGGAGTACCAGAACATCTTATTTGTCTCTTGAGAAACCTATATGCGGGCCAAGAAGCAACAGTGAGAACTGGACACGGAACCACTGATTGGTTCCAAATTGGGAAAGGAGTCCGGCAAGGCTGTATACTGTCGCCTTGCCTATTTAACTTATATGCAGAGCACATCATGAGAAAGGCAGGGCTAGATGAATCAAAAGTTGGAATTAAGATTGCTGGAAGAAATATCAACAACCTAAGATACGCAGATGATACCACTCTAATGGCAGAAAGTGAAGAGGAACTGAAGAGTCTCTTGTTGCGAGTGAAGAAGGAGAGTGCAAAAGTTGGGTTGAAACTAAACATTAAGAAAACCAAGATCATGGCATCCGGCCCTCTCATTTCCTGGCAAATAGATGGGGAAGAAATGGAGGTAGTGACAGATTTTATTTTCCTGGGCTCCAAGATCACTGCAGATGGGGACTGCAGCCAAGAAATTAAAAGACGCTTGCTCCTGGGGAGGAAAGCCATGGCAAATCTAGACAGCACACTAAAAAGCAGAGACATCACCCTGTCAACAAAAGTGCGTATAGTCAAGGCTATGGTCTTCCCAGTTGCAATGTATGGCAGTGAAAGTTGGACCATAAGAAAGGCTGAGCGCAAAAGAATTGAGGCCTTTGAACTCTGGTGCTGGAGAAGACTCCTGCGAGTCCCTTGGACTGCAAGGCGATCAAACCGGTCAGTCCTAGAGGAGATCAACCCTGACTGCTCTTTAGAAGGCCAGATCCTGAAGCTAAAATTCAAATACTTTGGCCACCTAATGAGGAGGAAGGACTCACTGGAGAAGAGCCTAATGCTGGGAAAGATTGAGGGCAATAGAAGAAGGGGACGACAGAGAATGAGGTGGCTGGATGGAGTCACTGAAGCAGTAGGCGTGAGCTTAAATGGAGCCCAGAAGATGGCAGAGGACAGGAAAGCCTGGAGGAACATTGTCCATAGGGTCGCGATGGGTCGGACACGACTTCGCAACTAACAACAACAACAACAACAACAACAGGAAGTAAACCAGTAGGGAAAGTGAAGTGTGAGAGTCGGAAACACTAGGTGTTATTAGGTGAAAATTATTTCTAAAATCCAGCATACACTACTACTTTAAACCAAACCTCATGAAGCAGAAAAGTAATTATCCAAATTTCAAGATTACTCTAGACCACACATATTTCTATACATATATGTAATATTTCATATATGACTACATACTTGCAATTTGAACCAAAGCAAATGAGGCTCTGTCTTTCTTCTCTGCATTGAGATCCTCTGCTGTGGAAACAGATCTCCTCTATCAAGACTTACAATAAGTCTTTTAGCAAAACAGTCAATATTTTCTCATTGCTAATGTTAGAGGGAAGGGTAGAGAAAATTGGATATATGTATCCTGAGAACAAATTTCTCAAAGCCTTTGACCAGCCCCATCATCCTTTATTATACAGGCCAGTAGCTGTTGTGATGATTCAAAAGAGAATGTTTTCCATAGTGCTTTGTCTAAATTGTTCCATGGTGTCAAGGGAGTCACTCTTCGCATCCTGATTAACTCACAGTGAAGCAAGTGTCAGAAGTGACAGTGTCACCTGTTACAATGACTCTACTTGATAAATCTGTCTTGTGTTTTGGCCCTGGTCTGATTTACTGGCATTTCTGGATGCCAGTAAAATCTCTCTACAGTTAGAGGGCTGTAACCAGATAAATTTGAGGGCATTCTTTATTCATGCATCTGTTCAGCAAACTAAAGTGTATTCTTCCATGTATTGGGACTTATGCAAAAGGAGGGGGGAACCACACTTGGGATTTGCTCTTAGTTGCACGAAGTACAGTTCTAAGTATTCTACTTTTGCCTACATGCATTCCAAACTCTATTGTTAAGTCAGGTTTTGCTAATTAAAAATAATTAATTATACTCAGATAATAGTATGCTGGGGGTGGGGGGGAGAGAGATTGGCAGCCTTCCAGAAATCATTAGATTCTAGTTCTCTTCAACCCCAGGCAATTATGAGACATAAGAACATATAACGATGACTGACTCATTATCACTATGTATTTAAACTAATGCAGCATGTTTTGCATGAGACTGCCTCTTGAGACAATTTAGAAACTATAGCGGGTCCAGATGCTACAGTACATGTGTGAATGGGCATAATCAAAATCCTGGCAATTATCTATAAAGCCTTACCTGGTTAGATGCCTGCATACTTACAGGACTGCCTCTCCCAATGAAATTTTGCCTGACACATATGCCCCTGCTAAGAAGAGATGCTTAGTATCCTTCCTCACAGGAATGGAGACTTAGAAGAGGAATTTCTCAAGGACTGTCCCATTCTTGGAACAGGGGCTGGCCCTTGAAGAACTGTAAGCCTTCCAGAGGCTGTGAAAACTACCCTGATCTGGCAATCTTTTGTTGTTTTTTTCAAATAAAGCTTTTGAATTTTTCACCTTCTGTTTTACACTAATATTTTATTGTGACTGTTCATTTTGCAAGACTGTTTGTCTTGATGTACCAGGTTATAGTAAACTGCTTAGAATTTCCAAAGTGAGTGTCATATACTACTGTAAAGTGTCATTTACTGTATGTATGTGTGTAGAACGAACGAATGAATGAATGAATGAATGAATGAATGAATGAATGAATGAATGAACTCAGAGGTAAAAGTTTATATTTTAATTGAAGTAATTAAGAGTTTGTGTTTCCTTAAAGATGAACAGCTTCATTGTGACATAGCTTTGGATGGATTTTGAAAGTAGTCTGCAAACATTTACAGCATCAAAAATATGCTAGTCTTCAAGTCACCAGATAATTCTTACTTATTTTACTTGCAGCTATCCAACATATCAGACTGGAAGTTACTAAGGACACATTTGGTACTGTTATTCCAACCCTAACAAAAAGCTGTCCTTGAAAAATATTATGACTGGGACTTTTCTCCGAATTTTATCTGAAATTGTTTTTGTTAGTTTAATCTATAAGTAATACATTTTAATAGAACTCCCAAAGCACATCACATTGGTTTATATTTTTCAAAAACATAAAGATTTATTTTTCAGCATAAATGAATAAAGTTTGATCTGTAGATGTCTTTTCTCCAGAAAATGAAGTCGTAGGAAAAGAGACTGGCAGCCCAAATGCATAGTCTCTCCCAGATGGACATTACCTCTTAGAGAAGCACAAACCCAGCCTAATTAATCTTATACAGTATCCTCAAGAGGTAAGTATTACATTAAAAGAAGAAGAAAAAGAAATCCCTTGATTTAGTTTCAATAGATGATCTCAAGTCCTAACTTTATGTGAGATAGAGGGGGGGAAATCATTCTGCCCACATTTAGTTATTATTTTTACAATTTAGGCTCTGGCTGGATTAAAATTTTAAAAAGTTAAAATAAATACTCATCCTCAATACAATGACAAAAAATAGAAAAAGAACTATCAGCAGCTGGGAGGCAAATACACAATGAAAGACAAATCTATCTAACAGAGGCTCAGCCATTAGCCTGCTCCAAAGTTACATTGTCTTCATCACCTATGAAGACCCAGCTATAGGGCCATCCATAGTTCAAAATGATTGAGAAAAACTGCTTTGAAACTTGTGTGGATGTGAACATAGCACCAGTCTGGTATTTAGGTTTAAAAACAAGCCTGAAAGCAGGTGCATTGCTTTAATAAGCAAATTCCTGCAAATGTTAAGGACCACAAGATGTTTTGTTTTGCTTTTTTCCTTTGTTTAACAAAAAAAAGAATATTGGTTTAAATACAGCCAAATTTCAATCTCCTTTCCCAACTAGGGGTTCCCAACTGTGACAAAATCTTATAATTCCCATTGGCCTAGCCTGGGCATTGAAGTCTGATACAGTCAAGAGACTCCACAACAGAGAAGGCCATTCTAGCTACTGTCGAAGATGGATACATGGAGTTATGCCTGTGACTGCACTCTTCTTCACTATGCTAACTACATTTTCCCTGTAAGAAGGGAATTGTTTCCTTGTAGGCAGAAAGTTAAGGTATCGCTGCAGGAGCAAGGATGTGACTAATATTGGGGCTGATCACTTTATGCTCTTATTGCATACAGAGGAATTTCTGGAAGGTATTCACTGCCCTAAACAGGAGAAATCCTGGTTTCTTAGTAGCACAGGAATGGATGAAACTGACTAGGTGTTAGTCAGTCAGTGCAGTTCTTTTCTCTGTATTTCCTTGCATCTCAACTATATAAGCTTGCTCAACCATGAGCTTGGGAAAGAGACAGCCAGAAGCCCTCCATCTTAAATATCCCACCTCCGGGAGGGCAGGATTTTTAAAAGGCAGAACTTTAAATCCAGAAGACTCTAGACAAGGGTAATGTTTCGTTTAAAAAAAATGATGAAAATACTTTTGTGAAGTATTTTGGATCCCTTGGAAGAGATGGTGGGGTGTTGGTCAGCTTATATTGTAACCAACTATTTTTCAGAGTAGTTTTATGTACCAGTTGGAAAATTAGTACCAGTGATATAGACATAATATTTTCTCTCACACAGTCCTTAGGCAAACAAAGAATTTTCCATTACAATTAATTCTAACATTTTGACTGATTAAATCCTGAATAATTACTATAAGCTGTTCGTGTCTCTGAATTTATGTTAGCTGCCCCACACTAGCTCCTTCAGAGAACTGTAATTCCATTTCAGGCTACTCCCCAACTTTTGTTCTGCTCAATCCATAATCTGAGAGTAAGCCCATTTCCCCCTCCCCCTTGTTTTTCTTCCTGTTTAACCCAAGGTAATCATTATCCAGTCCGAGAATTTTTGTCCTAAGGAACTGTAATAAAAGGTTCAGGAATTATTCTGTCTTCAGTTATTAGCTTCAGAAATCAGAAATCTGATTACAATATGTACCAAGGGCGGTCCTGCGTATGCAAAGATCTCACTGCAGAGGCCCTTCTTGTTGCTACGACAGTGTTAGGTTTGGCTCATCTTGTGTAAGAAGGCTCCAACATATGCCTCCCATCTGAGAAGGAGCGGAGATAAAGTTTCTCCTCTTGAAAACTGGATCAAGGCTTTCTTCAGCAGAGTAGATACCTTGTATTCTTAGAGAAGGGAGAATAAAGAATGTATAATATTTACCAATGCATTTAGGGATTAAACAGTGAGACAAATCCAACAGAACAAAGTTAAATTACCTTAACTATTTCTGGGCAGGAAAAATCACAAGCATAAGTGTAGGACTGAGTCCTAACTGAATACTAGATGAACACGAGCAAGCAATGTGTTGCAGCCGCTAAAAAGCCAATGCAATTTTTACGCTTCATTCTAAATAGTTGTGTCATCTACTACTTAGAATGCTGTATCCAATTCTGGGCCATGACTTTAAAAGTATCATACAACATATTCAGAGGATTGCTCCCAGGAAGAGAAAAACATGGAAACCAAGCTCTACAAAGATTGATAGAAAGCCCTCAATATGCCTTGCTTACAAAAGAGAGAAAGGAACAATCCTCCAATATATAAATAGATATCGTGACTAAGAGAGGGTGGGTGGGAGAGGGTCAGTTTGGTGCAGTGATCCAGGCATCAAGTTAGAAGCCAAGATATTATGAACAGTAATCCCACCCTTATGTAGGCATAAAGCAAGCTAGGTGACCTTTGGACAATCACTCTCTCCCAACCCTGGGAAGCAGGGAAGGGCAAAACACTTCCATAATATTGACAAGAAAACTGCAGGGACCTACCTGACCAGGCAGTCGCCAGGAGTCAAAACTGATTCAAAGACCCACTCATAAAAGAAGATGGACCAGTGCAAGGAAATGAAAAGCAAGAATCAGCGGGTTGAAATTAAAACCAAGGAGATTCCGACTGAATATTAGTAAAAGCTATTAAACAATGGAGTAATCTATCCAAAATCTTCCTGGAGTTCCTCAAACGGGGGATGGATGATTAGTTGAGATGGTTTAGTGGATTCCTGGACTGAACAGAGAGTTGCAGTAGATGCTTTACATACTTATAGTTCTAAAAAAAATGTGCAGCCTACTATATTTTGAATCAAGGACATTGAGTTTTAAACTCTCAAATAGGCAAAAAGAGAAGGCAAATCAAAGCAGCCTGGTATGAGAAATGAAGATTATCCGTCTCCTATGTTTTGTTTTATTTTAGATTATATTTTTGCAAACAGGGAGAAAAGACAGACAAAGCTGAATTTCCTGTGGGAACTCACCAAATGAATATTCTAATTAGAAAACATGATAAACCAAAAAAAGGAGGGGGGAAGCAAAGGAAAATATAAATATCCTTCAGTCTTTGATTTCTCTCTTTTATGAGATTAGCTTTACAAAATATTATGCTTGCAAGCTGGTTTCCCTCAATCCTTCCCTATTTAGCTGAATTTAACTGAGTTCAAGAGCAACTTGGCTGAAAAGGCAAGAAATGAAACCTTAGCACCAGATTCAAATGCATCACTGAAATCAAGAGTGCAGAAGAATAAAAATATCTAGTGCTAAATTTTATATTTTTATAGTGATTCACATAATATTTAGTTAACATAGGGATCTCCAGAACTTCCCTTATCCCAACACTGGATGGAATCACTTCTTACTTCAGTAAAGCATCTATGTCAGAGGTCCTCCAAGGAATAAAAAGCCCACAGTAATTGCAATGTAATCCTCTGTAGGAAAAGACATTCCGTAAGTTAGAATCACTTCTGAAATGACCTTTTTTACACATGGCCACATGCCATAACTGATTTCAGCATGGAAAAAGTTGAGATAGCCTGGTTGTAATCCTTCAGATCTTTCCGTTCATATTTAGCAAGCCATATTTATGTAGGAAAGGAAAGGAAAGGAAAGGAAAGGAAAGGAAAGGAAAGGAAAGGAAAGGAAAGGAAAGGAAAGGAAAGGAAAGGAAAGGAAAGGAAAGGAAAGGAAAGGAAAGGAAAGGAAAGGAAAGGAAAGGAAAGGAAAGGAAAGGAATCCTTATGGATTTTACTCTGCTAGTCATTGCTGACTCTAGGGGGCAGCGCTGATCTCCATTTCTAGGCCATTGAGCCAGTGCTGTCCAAAGATGTTTCTGCGGTCATGTGGTCAGCATGATGTCATGGACTGCTGTTATCTTCCCACCAAAGTGGTGCCTATTTATCTACTTATGTTTGTAGCCTTTCGAACTGCTAGGTTGGTGGAAGCTGGGGAGAGGACGGGAGCTCACCTGGTCATGTGGCACTCAGGTCTCAAACCTTGGCTGCCAGCTTTCTAGCTAAGAAGCCCAGAGTCTTAACCTCTGAGCCATCATGGTAAGTAGAATCAAAATAATTAAGAATAGCTAGAATCCAAAAAGCAAAACCTATTAAGTAAACTACTACGAGAATAGGAATCTGCTCTCTGAGCTTTCTATCCTCCTGATGAGGGAAAGGAAAATAAGAAAAGGATATTTTTTGTGTGTGAACAGGAGTTTTTCAATCAGAGATAGCAGAGCAAAGTAAGGATTGGTAGAGTCCTTGGTGCTCTCTGAGCTTGATTGTTGGCTTGCAGGTGTATTGCTACCTGACTAGGTAACATCTTCAATGCTGGAAGGGGGTGAGATTTGGTTTCTGTTTATGTACAGTAGCTGTATATTAAGGAGAAAGGATCAACTGGGTATCTATGGCCTCTTTGCTCTCTCGACTTAGAACAGGGCTTTTCAACTAGTGGCACGAGTACCACCTGTGGTACATTGGCACCTGGCAGGTGGTACGCGACCATCCTAGAAAAGTGGTTGCGGGGGAGGGGAATGAGCTGAACCAGTGGCAGCACTGCACAAGCCTGAGCGAGAGATGGCTGGAGCTGCAGGGCTGTCAGGGCTCAGTGGAAGTGCCAGGATCAGTGCCAGGATCCAGCTGGAGCTCGGCACTGATCCGGGCGCTTCTGCTGAGCCCAGAAGAAGTGCTGATCAGCTGGGATATTGCAGCATCTCCAGGGTCTTGTGATTTACATTCAGATGCTTGGCAACTGATTCATATTTATGATGGTCACAGCGTCCCAGGGTCATGTGAAGTGACCAAAACCTGCTGCAACCACCCAGCAGAGGGGCGGGGAATAAAAACCAAACACCCCACACACCCCACCCCTGCTGCCAATCCTCAACAGAAATGCTCACAACAATGGAAACCTTAGATACTTGGGGAAAAATCTGGGTCAGAAATGTAAAATTTACACAGGCACAAAATTTAAGAGAGAACTTTTATAAAATATTTTATAGATGGCATTTAGATCCTAAAAAATCAGCCTAAATGTTGGAGGTGTGGTTGTGATGATGCAACGTATTATCAGATATGGTGGAATTGTAAAAAGGTTAAAGCTTTTTGGATTAAAATTTGGTGGGATATGCAGAAGATATTTAAGAAAACGATAAGGTTTTCTCCACAGTTATTTTTGTTGGGTATTATTACAGATTGTACTGTGACAGAGACTAAATTGATGTTGCATTTAATAATGGCAGCAAGACTTTTGGTATCGCAATATTGGAAGAAGGAGGAACTGCCTACTATAGAAGAAAGGACTTTGAAAGTTTCAAACTTGGCAGAAATGGCAAAAATTTCAGCATATTTGAAAGAACAATCGCAACAGAGATATATATTGGAGTGGAGAACATGGATTGATTATATACAGAATAAATATGGGACTAAAAAGTTTCATTTAGCATATGAATGAGTATTAGTATAATTATTAGAATTATAAGATGTGTTATTATTTAGTTATGTTTAAGGGAGTTAAAGTGCGATAGGATTTAAAGTTTAATTATAGTTATTTAGCATATTTTAGTTTAAGTTTGTTAAAGGCAATACCCTGTATTCAGCTCTGGGAAGTCGGGGGGGAGGGGGAGGGAGGGGAATTGGGGCTATGTTTTAAATGTACTGGATAATGTATGTTATGTTTATGTTTCAAATGTATTGTAAAACTTTAAAACTCTTTAATAAAAAAATGGAAACCTTAGACAGGAGGAAGAGCGCCGCCGGGTGGGCAGGCAGGTGTCTTGCTCGACTCTGGCTTGGGGGGCACTTTTTTCAGTGCCATTGTAACTTCAAACAGTCACTAAGTGAACTTTTGTAACTCGAGGACTACTTGTACTTCATCACTTATTTCCTTTCCCTTTTTTTTTTTTTGGTCAGGTTTTTGACACCTTGCTAGGCGACTGATGGTACTCAGATGTTGCCATATCCTAAAAGTGGTACAATGGGCGAAAAGGCTGAAAAGCCCTGACTTAGAACATACTGAGTAACTAATACATACAAGTCAATGCTTCTGACCTGTAAAATGTTGTAAGCCACTCAGGGTTGCCTCGAACAGTGAGATGAGTGGCCTATACATTTGATAAATAAAATTTAAAATAATAATAAAATAAAAAATACAAATACAACACAATACAATAGTAAAATAAAATAATAAAATAAAATAGTCTGCTTGTGGATTCAGTCACCAATTGCAAATTCCCGTTTTTTTTTCTTGGGAAATGTACTTGAAGTCCCTCCATAGCAGCCATCAGCCCCCATCTCTTTTCTTGGATAATACTTCAAAAAGGGCTCCTCAGTTGGGTTTCTCATACATAAAGATGCTTTGGGTTGACCTACTTTCTCTGAGACTATTTCATCTATGATAAAGACATATAGCTCCAGTTGTCTTCATATCTCAGTTGGCTTTGGCCTGTCAGTTTCAAAAACAGGAACAATTGTGAAGTTATTGAAGTTCCTGGTGTGCTTGAATTGCTAATATACACGGCTACTGTGAATGAATGAGCTATTTCTAGATGGCCTAATCATTTCAGATCCATGGGAGAAGAGGTTTCTTTTTTAGACTTACTATCTATTCTATCTTCAGTTCAGTACACATCTCTGTAGCTTACCTATTTGAAATCACTGCTTTCTAATAGTCTGAAATTCATATATGCTTTCACTTTTAGATGCCTTCCTGGTCTTTTGACTGCAGCCCAAACATTTTTTGTATCCTATTTCAGGCTGAACATGCACACGTAATGGTAGTGAGAAGTTTTCCTTTAAGGGGGCTGGAAACGGAAGCACACACATGTATGGAAATGTTAAATGAGGGGGGGGGGAAACAGTCCTGGCTAAGAATCCAAGTTCAGATAAGCATGGTCTAAAAGGTAAAGGAAAAGGTTCCCCCACACATGCGTGCTAGTCGTTTCCGACTCTAGGGGTCGGTGCTCATCTCCGTTTCAAAGCTGAAGAGCCAGTGCTTGTCCGAGGACGTCTCCGTGGTCATGTGGCCGGCATGACTAGACGTCAAAGGCGCACGGAATGCTGTTACCTTCCCACCGTAGTGGTCCCTATTTTTCTACTTGCATTTTTACGTGCTTTCGAACTGCTAGGTTGGCAGAAGCTGGGATGAGTAACAGACGCTCACTCTGTTATGCGGCACTTGGGATTCGACCTGCCAAACTGCCGACCTTCTGATTGACAAGCTCAGCGTCCTAACCCACTGAGCCACCGCGTCCCTTAAGCATGGTCTACAGCAGTGTTTTGCGACCTGAGCAACTTTAAGATGTGTGGAATTCAATCCCCAGATTTCCCCAGATAGCATGTTGTCCACTAATCTTAACATTGCCAAGGTTCAGAGGCAGTCTGATGGTTCAGGCATCGTAGAAAGATAGTCATGCAATCCGGAGTCAAAAATGCAAGACTTAGAAGGAAATCGGATTCAGAGACATGAGTGCACATAGCCCAGGTTAGAGTGTTCCCAACAGAAGCTGCACAGATAAAATAAGATTCAATGAAGCTGTTGCCACTTTTGATTAGTATACGTACTTCCTTTAAGATTCCAACAGCTGCAGCAATGTTTGCCTTTGCTACTGTGACTTACATGGAAAAACTCCCCAATTGTATTCTGTTCTGATTATTATTTGGCAGAAGAACATCATTTTTATCCTGTTGTAGGAAATTTACAGTAGATACTAACTTCCTTGGTTTCTATTTATCCTTGATATTTCTGAAAGACCTTTATCTTCTGCTTCTTATTATGAAGATAACAAACACTCTTCTTTCTTTCTATTTAAAAATCAAAGTAGGAGGGGATGTTTCCTAGTTGTTTCACCTTTGGTTTAGGTGCCTCATAATCTTATATTTTCTTTCTTCTGATAGCATATAAACAAATCATCTATATAAGTTAGGATGAAAGTTAGTCTATCACACTCGGCGTTACTTCAGAATCTTGCAACATGGAGATTACTTACGTTACTGTTCCTTTGGCAACGTAAAAGGATCTTTCAGGTAGCATTTTCATACTAATGTTTGTTTTGTTCATTAAGCTCCATTTCTGCATCACCTTATTTTGCCTTATTTACATATATTTGATTCTAATTAAAGGATGACATGTTGTGGATCTTGATATCCTCTGTAGTGACATCCAGAATTATACAGCTTTTATAGCTTTGTGTAACAGGTAGTCCTTGACTTACGGCCACAATTGAGCCCAAAATTTCTGTTGCTAAGCAAGACAGTTGTTAAGTGAGTTTTGCCCCATTTTAGGACCTTTCTTGCCACAACAGTTAAGTGAATCACTGCAATTGTTAAGTTAGTAACATGGCTGTTCAGTGAATCTGGCATTGACCTTGCTTACCAGAAGTTCACAAAAGTTGATCAGAGGACTGCGAGACATTTCAACAGTCATACATACATGACAGTTGCCAGGTGTCTGAATTTTGACCACTGACTGTGAAGATGTTGCAATGGTCATGAGTGTGTAAAACAGTCATAAGTCACTTTTTTCAATGCTGTTGCAATTTTGAAAGGTCATATAGGAAAGTTGAGGATTATCTATATATCCAACATACAGCCCTTTTCTGTACTACCATCAAATAGATTTCTTTTACCTTTGAGATTCTCTGGCTCAAATATTGTTCATGCTGAGTTTGTTCATCTCTCATAATTCACAGGTATCACTTCTGAAGTTTTGGTTGGTAGACTCTTCAGGGAATAAGTGGCAGTCATGGCGCTTTCTCCCCAGAACTTGCTTGATAATTGATAATCCCTCCTGAAGTTCTAATCTCCACATTCCAAGGATATTACTGTGAATCATCACTGTATTTCTCTTTCAATATGCTGAAGAAAAGTTGGTCTGATTCCTTTTACCTTTATACAACATATACATTTAGATTCTACCTTTTAAGAATCCTTCTTTAGGCCTCCTTGCTAAATCTCCCTTTCCTAGCTGAGATATTGCATTCAATTCTCCATGAGCTGGTTTTCAAGCACTTATTACATGGGTATTGTTTTGCAGTTTTAGCCATTTCAAACACATAAATCCATTTCAAATAGGCCACTGTCCTTGAGAGTTCATTTTATAAGGCACTCTTCTCAATTTACCAAAATTGTGTTCTCTTTTAAACCTCTTCCATTGCTGTTAAGTTAGCATATACTATTGGAATATATAAACTATTTTAAATAATCAATTCAACTGTTTTCTCTTTTTTCCTCTTTGCAATTCAGTGTTGTAGTCCCTTTGCTTTTGGCAAGAAATTCATTTTTCTCATTTACTAGATGCAGTAGATTGCAATTTTGCAAGCCATGTCTAGTTCAGTTTAAAAAAATCCTTCTTAAAATTAATTAATTACACTAGAATTAGTTTGGATTGCTTCATAATGCCTTTCAGGGTTAGCACCAAAACCTATTCATGTCAACAAAGTAAAAAAAAATCCATTAACTTTATCACTCTGCTCCCTATATTCCTACATATGTTCTTCTTTGATGGATCATCCTCTGTGGAATCTGGTTTGATTTTCTCCTAACAGTTGTGAGAGACAAGTTGGTATCTTCTTTTATTATTTATGGAGCACTCACAACAGCTTTGGAATGTTCTGGGAGTCTCTTTAGCATTAAAGCAATTAAAACTGCTTCAGAGTCACTGAGCATCAATATCTCTAGCATCTCATTAACATGCATAGATA
Source organism: Vipera ursinii (assembly GCF_947247035.1). Lineage (NCBI taxonomy): Eukaryota > Metazoa > Chordata > Lepidosauria > Squamata > Viperidae > Vipera > Vipera ursinii. Next base: position 230,713,335 of record NC_139512.1, read on the forward strand.
GGCTATCTCCTTCCAGCCTCTTATTAGAGAGACCCATAATAAGAAGCAATTCAGAAATGGTTGACTTATATAATTTATTCATCATTTCTCGTGTCTCCTTTGCATTTATCTTTTAAAAATGAAACAATGTTGAATATGTTCTGATCAGCATTGTTTTTTCTATCAAGGCTATCCCAGCCTTTTTCTCCTCTTCCAGTTCTGCAGGTCACTGAGCTTGCAAGATGCTTGGCTTCTTAGACACATTTTCATTTTAAAGAGACACCGCCCAAATCCAAAATCTTTCTGTTACTCATTTCCCTAAGAACCCCATCCGAACACTCCTCTCTTACTTTCACCACTGTTTAAAGTATGTACATAATTCTGGAAATAACTGCTTTGTAATAAAGAGTTTGAAATAATTCTTGTTGAAATTTTCAAGAGGAAAACAAACGATTTAGGTGAAGAATGCAGCTCTCTCCAGAAAAAGAAACTCTCAACTTTCTGTCTCCTGTTGGGAGAAAAACTTTTTATTGTAAGAAACGGTCTGAAGGAAATAATCCAGGAAAAGAATGTGCAAAGAGAAAGAGGGGAAAAAAAGATGGACTTCCTTGCTTGCTATCACTGGCCCTAATTCCTCCTAATGCTAAACAGAATAAATATGCCAAGCATTAAAGCTTCCAAAAGTGCATTTCCAAAAACTTTATAAGATTACACAGTCTGATCTTTCACACTCTCTGGTTCTCATGACAGAGGTGATGAGAGTTGAAAGTCAATGTATTTGGAAGGCAGTAGGCTGAAGACGTCTAGAGAAGATGCCAAGAGGAAAAAGTGATCCTTCACATACTGGGGTTTCAGGCATTGAAACTGGGTTGGAATCTATGCCAGCTAGGCTATAATTCTTTTTTTACTCTGCCATTTTGTTTTCAATCTATCCAATGATTTCATCCTGCTACGTCCTCCCTGCTATAAGTGGCAGGGTCATCTCTGGATTACATAATGATGAAGGCTCAGAGTCCTCTTGCTTTTTATTTTGAGAAGTGGAGGTGGCTAAAGTCAAAAGATTCAGGATCTTATGTAACAGTAGGCAGGAGACCCTAGGAACGAAAGTGATGAAGTAAAGTGGTTTATTTATTTAAGCATTTCAATACTCATCCCAAAGGTGCTTTTTTCACGAGGCAACTGGACTTTCTTGTTTTTCTTTGAAGACGTTTCACTTCTCATCCGAGAAGCCTTTTTCGGCTCTGACTGGATGGTGGGGGGAATGGAAGGATTTATCCTTTCATTTTAAATCCTTCCATTCCCCACCATCCTGTCAGAACTGAAGAAGCTTCTGGGATGAGAAGTGAAATGTCTTTCAAGAAAAACAAGAAAGTCCTCTTGCCTTGTGAAAAAAGCACCTTTGGGATAACTATGACCTGGATGGCTGAGAATCTCCATAGATATTTCAATAATCAACTCCCATTCACTTGCTCTTATATTACCTTTCCTCATCCAGGATGATGGGACATTGGTTAAGGTTTGTAGAGAAGACACTACATCAGACATGTCAAACACAAGGCCCGGGGGCCGGATCCGGCCCGCAAAGTGGTTTTATGTGGCCCGCGAAGCCATCCTGGAAACAGTGAGGGAACGGCCCCCACTGCCTTGGCCCTGGCCCAGAGACCCTCCTTCTGCCAGAGACCCTCAGATCTGTCCCACTCCTGCCCAGGCCCCCATGGGCACCCTTGATGCGAACAATATAGAGCTGGCCACGCCCACCCAGTAGGCCATACGCACTCCAGCCACGCCCACCCAGTAGGCCACGCCCACCCTGGCCATACCCACCCGGCCCCCTGAGGGCAACCACAGTGCTGATGCGGCTCTCAATGAAATTGAGTTTGACACCCCTGCACTACATGCAGCAGATGGATAATCCAGATCAGAAGTCTTCCAGCAAACCTCATTGTTCCATCCCCCTTTTCTCTTTGATAATGGTCTGTACATTTTCACAATCATGACCTCTAAGTGAATCCTCCCTTCTTAGTGGAACTGACTATTAATCAGGTTGTCTTTTAATGCCACTTCCTTGTCAAGCAGAATGTGGTCTTATTTCCACTTGCCCACTCACCTAAATTCCGTCTCATTTGTCACTGGTTTAAAATGATTGGTCCTTTGTTGTCATAAACTAGTGTCTGCTTTCCCATGGTTAGAAATTGTAACTCAGGTCATTTATAACAATCTACATTGCCAAAATATCCATAAATCAAAAGAGTTCATAGGGAAGTTACTGTAAACAATAAACTTATTTTGGACTGTTAGAAAATAGAATAAAATGATGATGAGTCTACACCAGACTTAATGTTGCCTGAACCGTGAGAGTTGTGTTTGTTTGTTTCAGTTGTGTTCTGTATAGACTATATGTCTGTTCCAAGCTTTCTTTGCATGCTGTGTGCCCCACACATTCCTCTGAAACTCTATGTCTTAGAAATTGTGACTGTCTGGAATAATAATATTTATTGTACTACAGTTTTCTTGAGAATAAGGTAGTAAATCAGCCAGTCTTACTTAGCTGAACCAAGGTTCTAGCTAGCTTTTTGATATGCCAATTTAAAAGAATTCAGGGGGGGAAAAAGAGGGGAGAGGAGACACCATCAATGATGAAAGGAAAATCAATATTTTCACAACTGGCAGAGCTCCTTGGTAACCTAAATGCCTGTACCTGAAGGGTAAATTTAGAGAAAAGGGCAGCTGCATCAACCAGGAAGAGCAGAATAGAGCAGGGGAAATAAAATTCATTTAGGAAAGATGCTCAGACCCAGGTTAGTTTCCACTTGAGCAGGAAAACTATTATTTTCAGAACAGAAGATTTATCTCTTTAATTTTGAAAACAATCAACTGCCAACAAAACTCTCTCAGCAAAGGAAAGACATTGGATGCTGCTACAGTGCAGCATCTTTCATTGTAGGTAGGTGCCTACATCTTGGGCATCATCTTTCATTGTAGGTAGGTGCCCAAGATACCAGTCACAATCATGTGATTGTGGCTGCTCTCTTGACTTTATCTATTCCTTCTCTGAGGGCATCCCCACCTTTCATGTAACTATAACTCCATGAAGAGACAAATGGGAAGGCCCTACCTGGCCTTGGTCCTGCTTTCTTTAATTTTCTTTGATCCTACTTTATTTAGAAGATTCTGGTGAATGGAAGCCAGTTGCCAGCATGCCTATCAGTATCAGATTCACTGCTGTGCCACAAATGTCCAAAGATGAAGCTCTCAAATGAGTTTCTAGAATTCTTTCTCTGTGTCTGCAAATCAGATTCCCTCTCTTCTTCAAGAAGGTTTCACTGAGGCCTCCTCCAAATCACAGACAAGGAGGCCCCACTTTACATAGTTTTATGGGTAAGTAAAGGGGGAACAAAGGTACAGCTCATGATAAAAGATGGCAGGGCTTCAGTTGTACTGCCATCTTTTTCTTTTACACACACACACACACACACACACACTGGACATCATGATAGAGAGAAATAAACTTAAAGACCCACACTAAGAAGACTTCTTCTTATCTGAACTAGGAGGAGGAAATGTGTGTTGTGTGTAAAACAAGGAGGTAGAAGAGAAAAAGGCAAAATGCAGGATTTTGCTCATTCCTGTGCTGCAGCAAAGGGAGGAAGGGAACCTTGATGCACAGGGAACAAGAGTTTCATTTGGCAAGAGCATCTGGCTGTGTCACTAGAGATGGAAAATGATCCAAATAGTCATTGGGACAGGTGACATGGAGAAGGCAGAGTGCAAAGCCAAGCAGAACAAAAGATGTGATCAGGGTAGCAGGGATTGAAAAAAAAATGCAAAGATTTTGGGGATGATAGCAACAAACAGCTAACTTCAAATAAACTTTGCTTTTAGAATGTAATGTGTCTTTAAAATGAACTGTGCCTTTAAGATTGGTCAACGGGCAGCAAGCATTTCAAGTCAACTCTGGGAGTTAACATATGCATGAAGTCAACCCCATGTAGCACCTTCAGCTACTTGTGTCCACTCAACTGGAAATGAATCTGGCTTAAGAAATCATTGCCTGGGTTTCAAGCTTAGCCCATAATTTAGCCAGGTAGTCCATCAGATACAATTGGTGGGCTCCCCTGCTTCTTTATCCCTTTCCTGACATATCAGGGAAGCAAACATTAGTGCCTTCTCCTTTCTGTGGACATGACGTTTCTCTCTGCATGAGCAAACAACATCCAATGGTCATGGAAGCCAATCGGTGAATGAAACTGAGAGGATACAGGTAGTCCTTGACTCATGACCGGTCACTTAGTGAACTTACAACCTTCCCCAGGCTACTTACAACTTGGATTTGAAGTTCCAATGGCCACCCCCCTTCTGCAAACATGTGACAATATTTGGGGTGCACAGGAGCCAGCCTGGATTTATGGCCGTTTGCAGCATCCTGCCATGACATGAACATGATTTACAATGCTTTTGCTAGAAACAAGTATTTACTTCCCATTTTCTCCAAAAAAAACAATGGGTTCACTCAACAACTGTAGCAAAGAGGTCATAAAATCATATGAACTGATGTGATGACCTGCTTAATGACCTGCTTAATCACCGGTATGACTTATGACTGTAATTGTAGGCTCAGTTGCAGAAGCTGCTTGCTCACATTGAGCTTTTCACTAGTTCACTAGTAGTGTGATGAGAGAAAAAGCAGGCACACATCAATGTTTCATTTTTCTTAGTCTCATTTCAGCCTGAAAGGGAAACTGACAAATACTTGTCAGTTTCACCTCAGTCCTTTTGATCAATCCAGAGAGCTTTACCAATTGGGTTAGGAGAACACCAACAATCCCAAAATGTGACTGAATTCACTCTTTTGTACAATTGTTAGGGAGAGGTTTGGCGGTATTTGTTTGTCTGTTCTACTCTCCTAAGTGAATACCTAAACCCACTTTCTCCTTCTAGCAGCCCTCTCTTCTTTCTCAGAGCTTCCCCCAATACTGTGTTATCCTGAAAATAAGACTTGGTCACATATATATTTTTGCCTGCAAAAGAGCCATTAGGTTTTATTTTCAAGGGTTGTATTTTCTACTGTCTCACCTCATGGAAGCAGCACTAACAAGCCTGTCCAGAAGGATCCCACATGGCCCCCACTGACCCACTTCTGTGGCCACTCACTGCCACTTGGGTGCGTCACCCCAGCCCCCATTTCGCCAGCAGAGGCCTTCAGGAAAGGCCTCTGCAGCCCAGAATGGAACTCCAGGATGACGTCTGCATCGTGCCCTCACCTCCATTTCACTGTCATAGGCCTTTTCCTGAAGGCCTTGGCTGGCAAAACGGAGGCTGGAGCACAATGCATGCATCATCCCAGAACTCTGACGGTGCAACCGAGGCCGGGGTGACATGCACGAGTGGCAATAAGCAGCCACAGAAGAAGTGGGCTCTTGCCAGCTATGTGTACTCCTTCTGGATGGGGCTGTCAGTGCCCCTGCCTTGAGGTGAGGCAAGTGTCAGGTCATGGAAGGCCTGGCTGGCACAGTCCTGAGGTAAGCAGGTGCAGGGCACGTGGGGTAGTTCCACCCCCCCACACCCCAGCTTGAATTTTATGTGTGTGCCTAGCCCCATCTCATGAAACCAGATGCTGGGATGGAATGGGCGGGGCCTTAACTGGGGCTTATTTTGGTGGTAGGGCTTATATTAAACACGTAAAAATCAAGCTAGGGCTTATTTTTGGGATAGGTCTTATTTTTGGGAAAACACAGCATTTTCTCTCTGCCACTTAACTGCTTATAAGTCATTTTATAAAGCTGATTTCAAAGAAAAAGGAAAGGAAACAAGAAAGGTCCAGTGTTCCATTAGTTTTCCAGTGTGGGGGGTTAAAAAGTTCTCAGAAAGAAAAAGGTTTGTCAGTTTACTGATCCAGTAGCCCAGGATGGAGAGCAGTGACCAGTGACTAATGGGGCAGGGCCATGCTTGCCACAACATACCTTAGCTAGGTGGGATGGAGGCAGTGCAATGAGGTTCAGCAGATGGATCACACAGCACTATCTGCGAGTCCCAGAGGAAAATCCGTTGGTAGCTTAAGGGTCATTCAACTATGTGCTAGTCCTTTATTTAGGAGTCCATATTATCTTGGCATCTAGATGCTGTGATGTAGGTGCTGGAGCTAACTGGTGATGAACCAGTCAGGATTAGTTTTAACCTATCTTCAGTATTTTTATCTTCAGCCCTACTGGTTGGTTAGTGCAAAGCAGCAATACGGATAGTAACAATTAATGAACTTCTTCAATTATCAGAATAAAATACTGACACTAACCCATGAAGATATTCTCTCTCTCTCTCTCTCTCTCTCTCTCTCTCTCTCTCTCTCTCTCTCTCTCCCTCCCTCCCTCCCTCCCTCCCTCCCTCCCTCCCTCCCTCTCTCTCTCTCTCTCTCTCTCTCTCTCTCTCTCTCTCTCTCTCTCTCTCTCTCTCTCTCTCTCCCCGTGTGTGTGTGTTTGTGTACTGGGGAGACAACATAGATGCTTGCAAGCTTAGCATAAATAGGGGTAGGCTTGGGCTGTTTGTTAGTTAATATGCCCCATTATTTTGGTGCAATTGAGTTCCTGTCACATGCTCAATAGGATTTTGTGTCATATTCTTGTAGTTTCTTCCACACAACTCCTCACTCTACTTTTTCTATTCTTGAAATTGTTATTTATGTATTTACTTATTTAATAAAAGGCCCTTGTCCTTTGTAAGAATTTGTCCCTTTTATAGAAATTTTGGAATTGAAGTTTGAACAGCATCTTCTTAGGTGAATGTTTTCTTTTGTAAGGTCTTAACATATGTGGGGGCTTGTCATTCCCTCCCCCCAATTAAAGCAATTTATATAAAAATTGCCTTGCTATTAAGCTCATTTTCAGAAAAGGATGCTTTCTTTTCTTCCAGTAAGTTTAATTAATGTCATCAAAAGAGAAGTTGGAAATGTCTGATTTCTTTTTTAGAAACCGGCTTATTAAGGTTCTTTTGCAGACGTTCTCCTTCAAATAGACTAAATATTTTTATTTTATTTTTTTGGCTTTCTGGTGCACCAACCATCTTAACAGAAATGTCTTTCCTTTATTTCCTTATCGCAGAAATAGTAATCTGCTGCTTGAAAAGCTTTCGGAGTGATGGCAGACTTTCAAAGGTCTTTTATATGGATTTGAATTCTCCCCCTTTTTGCCAACAAAGGCTGGGTACTTCCAGCCACTATTCATCAACTTCACTGCGCACAGAGAGAAGAACAGAATCTAAATCTCAGTGGGAATTTGATTATTGTATTTATAATGTTTATATCGCCTTTTTGCAGATGTGTTCTGCTTTTACACTCAGAATGAAATAAAACATGTACGTCCCAAAGATGGAAGATGAAATATTTCCCATTAAATACACAAAGTAATACCCTGTGTCCAACTTTATTTTCTTCCTCCAGTGGAACTAGATTAATGTAAGTTTACATCACAGTTTCTTCGGGTGGGTTGTTTGTGTAACTTAATCCCCTTAATCAAAACCATACGAACTTAACATCCATTAACAAATTCTGTGCTTTCATTTATTTAGTGACTACACTGATTTCTCCTCCTATAAGCACTCAAGGCATCTTAAAGCATTTACATTCCTCTCTGCTGTATTGTTGAGAGTTTCCATTCTACTTGGGAGGGGAGACCAATCACAACTGAGTTGTGAGTATATGGCAAGACTAGGCAAACACTTCTTTGCCACACTGTCAGTTTTGCAAAGCCCAACCTGTTCTATGTCAGTCTGGAGGCCAAGGGAATCATCGTTTCAGAATCCTTGAACATTAATTAGAAAATAATGTAACTCCATTATCTGAAGAAAGCAGACACATCTATAAGATTCATTTATATCAGAAGCAGATTATATTTTGACGAAAGTTCAACTCTTATTAAATGGAAACATGCCAAACAGTACAGAAATTGGTACAGAGGCTTTGGAACTACACACCCAATATAATTTGTGTGTTGCTTTGCAAGAAATGCACATGTACATTGGATATCCTGTCAATATGTGGGTTTTATGCATTTGTAAACCATGTTCTTTTAAATTCTGATATCATGTGAACAAGTAAATATAACTGTTTTTGTTTTGATACGAAGGGCGTATCTGCACTTACCATTTAAACAGTTCCTGTCTTGTGTTCATACCAACTGGATCCATAAGTCAGTTTTGAAAAATCTGAACTGGTTCATTTAATGACTGTGGTATTCCCTTAATGATTGCTGCAAAAAAGCAGGTTTTGCTTTACAACAGACATGGCTTACAACTGAAATTGTGGGCTCAATTATAGTTGTAAGTTGTGGACTACCTGAGCAGATTCAAGGTGCTCTCTGTTGCTAACTCTTGAGTCTACGTTGAGCCCATAATATTTTCTGAGTTTTAAGATAAGTATTGAGTACAGAATATAAGACTGACAGTGAGTTACAATACTCACTGGGATAGCTACAATGCCTACCCCATCTTTAAGAAGGTGAAATAATACACACCCAAGATGAATTATACATCTTTGATAAAAGATGTAAAGCTGTGAACTGGGAAGTCTGCCTTGCTTCTTTGAATCCCTCTCTGGTGCTAAACATCAGCACTGAGAAACCTGTATTGACAGACATTAAGAAGAACCTTTCTCTGTCAGCTGAGTTAGGAGAGTGAAACTTCCAGCTCCAGCATATCTATTATCTGTGACAATGGCACAGCCCAGGTGCACATTGCCCACCCTAAATGATATAATAATGATAGGGTCTTTGCTAAACATGACAAGCTGTGCCGTAGGTTTACGAAGCAGATTTTTCACCTTAATTCCTTTTATTGCTCTATTTGTGCTTTCATGCTAGGTAGAGGAGAGACTGTTCAAACATCTTGAAAACCAGTGGAAAAGACAGAAACAGCCCACAGACAGAAAGTCATAGGGGCCAATGAATATGTTCACTCCACCTGACAATGCCTATCTCCTGAGCACATAACTGGCTCAATATCATTTTGCATCCAATACGCCCCTGCTGAAATAGGCATGCTTCAGTACCATAGGTGCTTAATATGTCTTTTGTCCATTGCTTGATTAAAATCCAGTCAATAATGACATAGATCACTTTCGATTTGCCTTATGGAGGTACCCCTTGGTACTCTGTGCTGAATTTTCCATCAGTGAGTCCATTCCCAAGAATAGTTCATATGGGTAGTGAATGGGATGCATTCTGCACAAGTGCCAACCCACTTCAGCCACATGCAATGATTGATGAAAATTTGATAAAGCAAATTAGAAATCAGGGACCAGCACATATTAAACGGATATATCTTGCATTGATAGAGATTGATTCAGAAACAGAGCTTGTTAAGGATTGTATGATAAAATGGGCCCAAAACATTCAGGAAGTTATTACAATGGACATGTGGGAAAAGATTTGGGTGAGGAACGTAAAATTTACTCAAGCTCAAAATCTAAGAGAGAACTTTTACAAAATGTTTTATAGATGGCATTTAGATCCTAAAAAGCTTGCAAGTATGTATCCAAATTACTAGCCTAAATGTTGGAGGTGCGGTGATGAAGATGCAACATATTTTCACATATGGTGGACATGTAAGATGGTTAAGGTTTTTTGGATAAAAGTCTGGTGGAATATGCAGAAGATTTTTAAACGGAGGATAAAGTTTTGTCCGCAATTTTTTTTGTTGGGAATAATTGCAGACGCTACAGTTGTGGACACCAAATTGATGTTGAACTTAGTTACGGCAGCAAGACTTTTGATAGGTCAATATTGGAAGAAAGAGGAACTGCCGACTATAGAAGAGTGGACTTTAAAGGTTTCCGACCTGGCAGAGATGGCGAAGATTTCGGCCTATTTGAAAGATCATTCGCAAGAACGTTACATTATGGAATGGAGAAAATGGATTGAGTTTATCCAGAACAAGTATAGGGTTAAGAAGTTTTATGTAGCATTCGAATAAGTCTTCTTTCGTTTTCTTTTTTCTTTTTCTATTTTAGTTTTTTATATATATTTAATATTGCTAAGGTTTGTATTATCCTATATAAGTTAGAGAGTGATGGATTTTAGAATTTATAGTTGTTAGTATATGGTTGTTTATGATTGCTTTTTATATATATATATACCTTGTATTTAGCTCTGGGAAGTCGGGGGGGAGGGGGGGAGGGGGGGAGGTAGGGGGGGAGGAGGGAGGGGGGAGGGGGAGAGGTAGGGGGGAGGGGGAGGGGGAAGGGGGGCTTTTTAAAGGAAAATTGTACTTTAAAACTGTTCAATTAAAAAAAAATATGTCTTTTGTCCATTGCTTGATTAAAATCCAGTCAATAATGACATAGATCACTTTCGATTTGCCTTATGGAGGTACCCCTTGGTACTCTGTGCTGAATTTTCCATCAGTGAGTCCATTCCCAAGAATAGTTCATATGGGTAGTGAATGGGATGCATTCTGCACAAGTGCCAACCCACTTCAGCCACATGTTTCGAATCCTACTAGCTATTGTTGGCTGGTTGCAGCATTGGTGACAGAGGTTCCATTTCTTATGAGCTCACTTGGCTTACAGAGACATCTCCCCTCTACTACCACCCTCCTAGCAGGTCTCTGTTTGTAGCAAATGGGTGCTCTCATTCATCTACCACAAACTAAAGCTGAATCATTTCATATCATGCCTGTTCAGGAACAGTGCTGAGCAACACAGATCATAATAGGTTAATTATGGCCATATGTGCTTACTTATTTGCTCCTCAACACAATGAGCTGTCTTGCAATGAGAACCAAGTAGCTGCTATTACACATTAGATATGTCTACTAATACACTGCTGAGCCAATTTATCTCTTGCTTTCATAGAGCCTTGGTGGAGCAGTGGGCTAATGCCTCCTTAAGTAACACCAGCTGCCTGCAATTAGTGCAGGTTCGCATCCCACCAGGCTCAAGGTTGACTCAGCCTTCCATCCTTCCGAGGTAGGGAAAATGAGGACCCAGATTGTTGGGGGCAATTAAGCTGACTTTGTAATAATGCCGCTTGGGGTGTGTTGTGAAAGCCCTAATAAGCAGGCATATACATAGAATGAAGGCTACTACTAAGCTTGTAAGCCGCCCTGAGTCTTCGGAGAAGGGCGGGATATAAATGGAATTAAAATAAAAAATAAAATAAAATATATATAAGCTAATTCCTGCTCTAATCCAGTGCAAGCCAGCTTTGTTCCTGTCATCTTTTCCGTTTGCTCTTTGGATGAAAGGAACGCCATGTAGAAAGACTAGCTTCTTGAGGCATTTATGTGTCTTGGCATTAGTTTGGTCACATTGGTGAACCCCGTGTGGTTGACAGAGGAAGTTTGGGGGTTTCCCAGAAGTTCTGGCACATGGTTTGAAAGAGGCTCTTGTCACAGAGGCTCTTGGAATGGGAAGGTGAGGGGGGCCATGGACCAAATAATGCCATTTACATGGATCTCTCATAGTGCTATGGTTACTGAGAAGCTCCAAGAGATGAAGTGATATAAGAGCCATCTCGAGCATTGCTGAAAGAAGATAAAGACTGAGAGTTCAACAGAGTAAAAAGTAAGAGCCTCTATATGGGCTTATCTTGTGGTGAGTACAGTGGCAATGTATTTACTCCTTTCTGCTGATGGTCACTCAACAGGCCAGTTTTGGATGTCCAGGTGCCTCCTGAGTAAGGAGGGGAAGGGAGAGCTTTTGCAGGGCTGCTCTGAAGAACAATCTCAGTGGAAGAAGGAAGAACTGCCGACTCTAGAAGAATGGACTTTAAAAGTTTCCAACCTGGCAGAAATGGCAAAGATCTCAGCGTACTTGAAAGACCATTTGCAACAGAGATACATTGTGGAGTGGACAAGATGGATTATATCCAGAATAAATATGGGACTAAAAAGTTTCACCTAGCATTTGAATAAGTATTGATGTGATATTTAAATTGGTTGTAGTTATTTTATAAGAGTTAAAGTGCGATAGATTTAATATTTTATTGTTGTTTGCATAAGGTAGACTATGATTGCTTGTATTTTTATACCCTGTATTTTGCTCTGGGAAGTCGGGGAGGGGGGAGGGGGGAGGGAGGGAGGTGTTGGGGAGGGTTGGGTAGAGGGGAGGGGGTGGGGAGGGGTTTTGTCTTTTTAAAAAAATGTATTGTAAAACTTTTCAATAAAAAAAAGAACAATCTCAGCATTTGTGAGATAAAGTTGCTTGACTTTGCTCAGAGTTGGCTGGGCAGATGATTTAAAAGTGACAGAGACATGTTTGTGATCTGTTATCTGGGAGGACTTTGAGCGGGAAACTCTGAAAAATATGATCAAAAAAAAGCCCAGTCCAACACAATATCATTAAAAAAGAGGAAATCCAAAAAGAAACCAGCATAGTTGCACAAAAATCTTACTGATAAACTGAAAGGCAAAAAGGACAAGTAGAGAAAATGGAAAGAGGGACTAAAGCAGAATACCAACAAATAGCTCAAACTTGCAAAGATGAAATCGGGAAAGCTAAGGTTCAGAATGAAGTAAGACTTGCAACAAATGTCAAAAGTAATATTTTAAAAAGTTTCTTTTAATATATAAAAACCCAAAAAAAGACAAGGAAATAATTGGTCCACTAATGGGAAAAAATAGAAAGGAAGTAATGGGCAATAGAGAGAAAGCAGAGCTGATGGCTTTATTTTTGCATCTGTCTTCACGCAAAAAAAAATATAGCCCAACCTACTAAAAACATAACCATAAAATACCGATTAGGAATACAAATTAAAATTGGCAAGAAAATGGTAAGAGAACACCTGTCTGCTCGAAATAAGTTCAAATCACGGGGACCTGATGGATTGCATCTCAGATTTCTAAAGGAGTAGGCAGACATGATCTTTGAACCACTCAACCATATGTTTCAAAGCTCCTGAAGAACCAAGGAACTACTAGAGGACTGGAAAAGAGCTGAGATGGTTCCCATTCAAAAAAAAGGGGGGGGAACAGATCCAGGAAACTACTAATCATCCTGACATCAATATTTGGGAAGATCCTGGAGAAAATAATCAAACAACAGATCTGCAAACACCTAGAAGCAAGCAAAGTTATAACCAGAACCCAACATGGGTTTGTCAAAAACAGATCATGCCAAACAAATCTTGTTTCATTCTTTGACAAAGTGACTAAATTAGTGGACTAGCAAAATGCAGTGGATATAGTGTACTTGGATTTCAGTAGGACATTTGACAAAGTAGACCACAACATACTTCTTGGTAAGCTAGAAAAATGTGGGATAGACAGTATCACCAACAGATGGATTTGTAACTGGCTGACTAACCATACTCAACGTGTGGTCCTTAATGGAACTGCATTGACACAGAGGAAAGTAAGCAGGGAAGTACCCCAAGGTTACATCTTAGGCCCAGTACTCTTCAATATTTACATAAACGACTTAGATGAGGGAATAGAAGGGGAACTCATCATATTTGCAGATGACACTAAGCTGGCAGGAATAGCCAACATCCCAGATGATAAAATCCAGATGGATCTCGACAGATTTGAACAATGGACCCTGTCTAGCAAAATGAAATTCAATGTAGAGAAAAGTGACATTTTAAAACCCAGAAAAACCAAATGTATAGGTAGAGATTAAGTGAAACCTGGCTCAATAGCAGTAACTGCAAGAGGGATCTTGGAATCCTAGTAGACAATCATTTAAATATGAGCCAGCAATGTGTGGCAGCAGACAAAAAAGCCAATGCAATCCAAGGTTGCATTAACAGAATAGAATCAAGTTTATATGAAGTACTAGTACTGCTTTACAAAGCCTTAGTAAGACCACACTTGGAATATTGCATCCAATTTTGCTTACCACATTAGAGAAAAGATGTTGAGATTTTGGAAAAAGGGCAGAGAAAAGCAACAAAGATAATTATGGGCCTGGTGACTAAAATATATGATGAATGGCTGCAGGAATTGGGTATGGCTAATCTAGTGAAAAGAAGGACCAGAGGAGACATGATAACAGTGTTCCAATATTTGAAGGGTTGCCACAAAGAAGACGGGGTCAACCTATTTTCCAAAGAACCTGAAGGCAGGACAAGAAGCAACGGATGGAAACTAAGCAAAGAGAGAAGCAACCTAGAACTAAGGAGAAATTTCCTGACAGTGAGAACTATTAACCAGTGGAACAGCTTGCCTCCAGAAGTTCTGGGTGCTCCATCATTGGAGGCTTTTAAAAAGAGACTGGACAGCCATTTGTCTGAAATGGTATAGGGTCTCCTGAATAAGCAGGGGGTTGGACTAGCAGACCTCCAAGGTCTCTTCCAACTCTGTTATTCTATATTCTATGTTCTTGTGACTGGGAGTCTGGCCACCTATAAGCTGGAGCCAGGCCTCTCCTGATTGATCAAGGCCTCCCAGAAGCTGGCATGTGGTTGGATCCAAGTTATAGTTAATACCTTCTTGCAGTTGGAGGTGGTGTTATCTGACTTGAAGAAGGCAGTGATGTGTTCTCTTCTCAAGAGGCCATTGTTGCACCCACTAATGTCAGGCAATTTTACTCCAATCTCCTACCTTTCTCTAAAAAGAGAAGGTTGTTGGGAGGGCAGTTGGTCCTCAGCTACAAAGAACCCTGAATGAAACTGATTATCTGGATGATTTTTAACTTGGGTTCAGGTCAAGGCCTAGCACTGAATGGCCTTGGTTGTGCTTGTAGATAAGCTTTGTACACTTATGGGTAAGGTGCCTGTTTTGGCATGGCCTTTGAACTTTGGTGCTGGAGAAGACTTCTGCGAGTCCCTTGGACTGCAAGGTGATCAAACCGGTCAGTCCTAGTGGAGATCAACCCTGACTGCTCTTTAGAAGGCCAGATCCTGAAGTTGAAATTCAAATACTTTGGCCACCTAATGAGAAGGAAGGACTCACTGGAGAAGAGCCTAATGCTGGGAAAGGTTGAGTGCAAGAGATGAAGGGGACGACAGAGAATGAGGTGGCTGGATGGAGTCACTGAAGCAGTAGGTGTGAGCTTAAATAGATTCCAGAAGATGGTAGAGGACAGGAAGGACTGGAGGAATGTTGTCCATGGGGTCACGATGGGTCGGACACGACTTCGCAACTAACAACAACATTTAGTCCCTGGGAAGGCTACAAATCACTGGCCTCTGCTGAACCCAAGAGAATATGTTGTTCATATTCTCCTCTTCTAATTTGATTTGGAGTGATATTTTTCTACCTAAATGCAGTCTTCTATTGTAACTGACAAATCAAA
The DNA here is from genome assembly GCF_947247035.1 of Vipera ursinii. Taxonomy (NCBI): domain Eukaryota; kingdom Metazoa; phylum Chordata; class Lepidosauria; order Squamata; family Viperidae; genus Vipera; species Vipera ursinii. The sequence continues at coordinate 230,728,534 of NC_139512.1, forward strand.
CTTTTGATATCTGGCTTTTTAAAAAAAATATTGTAATGTTTACAGGATCCATGTTCTTTCTCATTTCCTGAAAAGGCAAGGTTATATGCCCTAAATAAATCAAATTAATTCGATTTGACTCCCCTTTTAATTCAATAAAATTGTGACACAGTAAAATCGTATTTTCTGATTCTTGTCTATTTTCCTGACTCTAAATGGAGAAGAACTCCAAAGAGCTCATCAAAGCTGTTCTCCTAAAATTCATTTAACCTTGATTTCCATCTTATCTCTCTCTTGCATTTCTTTCGGCAATTTACTTTTAGTTTTATCATATTTTCACCGAGATTTTATTATCTTTTATCTGCCACTACTTCCAAGGGCAGTTTAGAAGTTTTGTCTTATCTTGCCATCAGATTATTTCTTTCTATACTCATTTAAATATCTCGACTCCTTTGTTAAGGTTAGATAGAATCCAATTAAATAAAAGCAGTAGGTGGGTGTTTTTAAGTCTTGGACTTTCAGTCTTGCAGTTACACATGATAAGCACAGTTTAAAAGAATGCAATTTACATGCAAGCACTCTGGGCACAAATGTATCCCAGTTGGGAGAGTTGTCAAATTAAAATTTGAGCCTTTCTGGTTATCTCTGTTGACTTATCTTCCACTTCTAATTTGCCAATCCAATGCGTGAAAAGCTTCAGCTGAGGACAGGAACGTTTATTAAAGAGCATTTTCGTGTAAAATAACTTTGCTTGTACGTATTTGTCATCCACAATGTAAGATTTGTGAGAACTTGTTCTGTGTGGGACCATCCATATCGATTTATTTATTTTTTATTTTATTTTTTTATTTTAATTCCATTTATATCCCGCCCTTCTCCGAAGACTCAGGGCGGCTTACAAGCTTAGCAATAGCCTTCATTCTATGTATATGCCTGCTTGTTAGGGCTTTCACACACCCCACAAGCGGCATTATTACAAAGTCAGCTTAATTGCCCCCAACAATCTGGGTCCTCATTTTACCTACCTGGGAAGGATGGAAGGCTGAGTCAACCTTGAGCCTGGTGGGACTCGAACCTGCACTAATTGCAGGCAGCTGGTGTTGCTTAAGGAGGCATTAGCCCACTGCTCCACCAAGGCCACTTTGGCGTAATGATAAATTATTGGCATAGAAACCAGGAGTCTATGAGTCCTACTAGTCCTACTTTAAGCATGAAAGCCAGCTGGGAGACTTTGGGCCAGTCCCTCTCTCTCAGCCCCATTCACCTCACAGGATTGTTGTTCTGGGGAAAAACAGGGGCAGGAAGAAGTAGTAGGTAAGTTTGCCACCTTCAGTTACCTATAAAGTAATAAATGCAGGATAAGAATCTAAATAATAATTATAGCAACAACCACCTCTTGAAATATTCCTCTCTTGATATTAACCTCTCCCAGTGTCAACCACGAGTTCAACTATTCAAATAAAGTCCAGGATTTCTTTCATTTCTGAAAATCTTACTGGTTTATTGAGATATTCAGTCTCACCATTGACCTGCAACCATCTCTACCATTATGCCATCGATCTTTGCACAAAGCTTCTGAGGAATATTTCAGTGAGATTCACTATCATCACTACTGTTTGTCATTGCACTGATTCCTCTGTCAGCAATATTAAATAACTCAGGCCATGGTTATCAAACATCAAAAAACATCTGCCAGGCTATCCCACCTCCTTTACATGGACAATCTGAAGCTGTATGGAAAAACACCATCTGAAATAGAATCACTGCTCAACACTGTCCGTATGTATTGCCAAGATACTGCAGTGGAATTTGGACCGGGCAAATGTGCCATGCTCACCATCAAATGAGGAAAAATAGTGAAAACTGAATGAATTAAGATGCCCTACAAAATTGACATCAAGAGTCTGGATAGGTGATCACTATAAACACCTGGGTATCCTTCAAGCTGACAACAACAAGCACACTGAAATCAACAAAAAGACCACACTAGCACACATTTATGAGCTAAGGAGAATAGGACAAGAAAATCCTGCTGATGACCTTACCGACTTTGGTAACGAAATGGTCAGAAATTATATTAAAACAAGGTTGGAGAACAAACCACAGCCAAAATCTAAAACCTGAGCTACAAGTATTTTCTATTATTTCAACATGATATCAGCGTAAACTGCTTAAACATGCCCACCATTTGGAGACCTTTGCAATCAGACAATCATCGACCCATGAACAACTACACTTCCTCCATGAGTGCCTCTGAAAGAAAACACTGCCCAAAAGCATATGCTACAGCCCTCCAATTAACCAACCACAAGCATGGAAACTAGCCTACAAAAATGGGTGTAAAATGCTTCAGTTCATGATTACTGATACACACAGTCATCTGGAGAAATACCAATGTATCATAAATGAACAAAAAACCAAATGCCTCAGTGCAATCAGTCAAGATCTTACAGACAAACTGGAAAACACAATTAGCATGATATCTAACAAACTCCAGACCAGAAAACACAATGCCCTACAAAAGAAACTAGCCAAAATCACTCCTAAACAGCAAGATAACAATTCAAATTCATGGATCAAAAACTTGTCCAGTAGACCTTTATCTGCAGATGACAAAGCCATGCTCGTTAAAGGCTTCAATTTCAACTGCAAGAACACAGACTTAGTAGATTTCCTTGCCAATTTAGAATACATAATGAAAACTAACAAACTTGACCAGGGAACACAAAAGGACATCAGACAGAGAATCATTCCTAACACCCAATGAAACAGACAAGACAGAACACTTAACCAGGAGGAGAAGAAGACATTAAAGAAACTAAGAAAAAATAGAGACATTATCATCCTACCGGCAAACAAAGGTAGACTAACTGTGGTAATAGACAAAACTGATTACATCAAGAAAGCCAAGAATTTACTTAATGACACTAACACCTACCAGGTAATCAACAAAGACCCAACAAAACAATTAGACAACCAAATAAGAAACACCTTGCTAAGAATGGAAAAAGAAAAACTTCAACAGAAATCAGGTTTTTACTACCATAAGACTCCACTATACCCAGATTTTATGAACTTCCCAAAATACACAAAAATGAAAATCCTCTCCACCCCATAGTGGTGCTACCTGGAGCACCAACCTACAAACTAGTGAAAACTTTAAGAAAAAGACTTCACCATCTTGCCTTATTCTATAAACTCACCTGAACAATTCCTCCAATTAATTAAAAACATCAAAATAAACAAAGAAGAAATAATTATCTCATTTGACATCACCACATTATTCACAACTATCAACACTGACCTGATTAAACAAACCATCTATGATCTACTCACAGAAAATCAAAGCCATGATGAAAAGACTCCTAAGGAACATTCCAAGTCTACTGATGCTACCATGAAAATTCTGGAGTTATGTCTCATAACACACTTTAAATTCAATGGCAAAATCTATCAACAAGTACAAGGCACACCTATGGGATCACCTACAGTATATTTCTGGTCTAATAGTAGAAGCAGCAATGCATAAACTTGAACGCACAGTCCTGCCAACCATCTAGCCAAAATTTTGGGTATGTTACATGGATGACACTTTTACCATCATCAAATGCACCAAACTAGAAGAGACACACTATCTACTCAATAACGTATTCAACTGGGATCAGTTTTAAACATGAGGAAGAAAAAGAGCAACAACTCCCCTTCCTAGATAGTGACATAAGGAGACAAGATAGTGGCGAATTAACAACCTGTGTATACCACAAATCCACACAGACCAAATTCTAAGTTTCACAAGCAACCACTCCTCTGCACACCAGAGGAACTGCATCCAGACCCTTTTCAAAAGAGCCAAAACACACTGCAGCACTTTAATTATTGAGAAAAGCAGAAGAGAAACACCTTTTTGATGTTTTTCTCCACAATGGCTCTCCCCAAAATGTCATAATACGATGCTTATCATCCAAACCCCAACAAAATACACAGCCTACCACAACACAAAAACAAGTCCTGTCATACATCAAAGGAACATGTGGAATGGCTGCCAGAATACTGCAACCCCTAGCAATAATGATAGCTCACAAACGCACATTTACACTCAGTAAAGAGCTGTCTAAAGACAAAATACAGAAGGAAGACAACAGCAACATAGTATACAAAATCAATTGCAACAATTAGAACCAGTTCTGTGTGGGATACACAGGAAGGCAATTGAAAACAAGAGCTCATGAACATCTACTAGCAGTTAAAGACATGACCAAAAATCCCTAATCTCAATCCACATTAAACAACGCCAATTAGATTGGGAAGGAACAAAAATTATTGGGCATGCCAACACCTGCCACACATGTAAATTTATTGAGGCCTGGTATTCCACCAAAGGAACAATTAACAAGCATATTGATCTAGATCCAACATATCAACATGTAAGAAATCAGACCATTCAAAATGCCAATCAATAACATAACCAATCAGCTGCTCAGAATTCAAATATAGCTTCTAACAAACAACCAATCACATGACCAACTGACCATACTGGCACACAAGACATTTATAAGCTAAGGAGAATAGGACAAGAAAATCCTGCTGATAATGTTACCTAATTTGGTAACGAGACATTCAGAAATTATAATGATTTAAGCTTGGAGAACAAACCACAGCCAAAATCTAAAACCCGAGCTACAAGTATTTTCTATTACTTTTATAAACTCGTCTCTAAATCTTCAGCTCTCCTGACTAACCAACCAAGAACCAGTAAAAAGTAGCAAAAATACCTAATAACATAAGTAAATAATTCCCCCATTCAGATACTTGTGATATAAATGGGTGAAGCTTTCTGTGTGTATCTTTGTAGATATGTTAGGTTGTGTAGCTTCTGTGCTGTGAGGAAGATGAGAGCTATGCCAGAGATTAAACCATACTGGACAAGTCTCACCAGAGGAGATTAAGATTAAGAGAGTCTTTCCCATTAGAAATATGGTGAGGTATAATTTACAGAAACTCATACCAGCTTGGTCATCACCTGGATTACAGGGACCATGCTAGGAGTTGGAGTTCCTGGACATTTGGTGAAATATGAGTCTTAACATTCAGGGCTGTTGGCTAACCAAGTAGGACCAGCAATTGCAGAACTACTGGAAGAAAAGGTGTTTACTCATCCCCAATATGCAGAGATAGAAAACAAAGAAATAATGAGTTGTTATTACAACAAGAAGGGGATATTTGAAACAAATGCATCAATTCTGATGCAAGTCTCTTGTGTGCCAGTGTGATCAGTTGGTCATGTGACTGGTTGTTCGTTAGGAGCTATATTTGAATTCTGAGCAGCTGATTGGTTCTCTTGTTGATTGGCGGTCTGGTTTGGACTGAGATCAGGGATTTTTGGTCATGTTGTTTAACTACTAGTTGATATTCATGAACTCTTTCAATTGCCTTCCTGTTTGTCCCACATAGAATTGGTTACAATTGTTGCAATTGATTTTGTATAGTATGTTGCTGTTGTCTTCCTTCTGTATTTTGTCTTGATACTGGTCTCTTTCTAGGAAAACTCTGTTTTCACCCAACCAGTTCTTAAGGGCTTTTTGGAAAATTAAAACAGAAGAGGCCGACTTAATTTTGGGGAAATTATCCCATATGGCAGGCACCACAATAGAGAAGGCATGTGGGCTAATGCCTCCTTAAGTAACACCAGCTGCCTGCAATTAGTGCAGGTTCGAGTCCCACCAGGGTTGACTCAGCCTTCCATCCTTCCGAGGTAGGTAAAGTGAGGACCCAGATTGTTGGGGGCAATAAGCTGACTTTGTAATAATGCCGCTTGGGGGGGGGCTGAAAGCCCTAATCAGCAGGCATATACATAGAATGAAGGCTATTGCTAAGCACATTGGTTTCTGCTTAAATTGTAAGCCGCCCTGAGTCTTCGGAGAAGGGCGGGATATAAATGCGATTAAAATAAATAAATAAATAAATGTGTTCTGGGACCCATCAATAAACCTTCTCTGTGAGAAGGATGTGGGTGGGCTGGTATAAATGGGAAAAGGCAGTCCCTCAAATAGCCCTGTCCCATGGCATGAATCTGTGCTACTTCTGAGTGAATAGTACAGTTGATGGAAATAAGGGAGGAGAAGTCACTCAGTGGCTGCTCACATGACTACATGGAGCTGTTGAGGGGAGGTGATCCAGGAGTTTGGGATGCAGGACCACTGCATATCCCTGGGATGTGCCAGGGATAGGGTGACCTAGTATTTAAGGGCTATTAGGCTCTAAATGAACAGGCTGAGATTGAATGCTATGTTGAGCCATGGTGGCGCAGTGGTTAGAATGCAGTACTGCAGGCTACTTCTGCTGCCTGCCAGCTGCCTGCAGTTCAACAGTTCGATTCTCACAAGCTCAAGATTGACTCAGCCTTCCACCCTTCCGAGGTTGGTAAAATGAGGACCCAGATGTGCTGACTCTGTAACCTGCTTAGAGAGGGCTGTAAAGCACTGTGAAGTGGTATATATGTTTAAGTGCTATTACTATTGCTATTGTTTGTCCAAAAAATAAAAAACCTTCTCAGTGGAACCTGAACAATACATGTATCAATGTCTTCTGTGATAATCAGCCTTGAACCCTATTAGAGGAAAGATGGATAGAAACTGGAACAGGCTAGCTGATTTAATAGGGTGTTTTGGTTTTTTTGTACTGCTGACTCCATATAAATTCTTGACAATTTACAAACTGCTGCCTAAAATCCATCCAATTGGTAGTCAGGAGGCCCAGAGTCAACTTACTCTAAACTAGAGATGGGAAGATTCTAGTCGCTGACCATGCTGTCATCAACACTATCTGGGAGGCAGTGTCAATTGTTCACACAGCAAGGTTTATATTGGACGAAGAGGGCATTATAACATCACTTTAATAGCAGAGCAGCTAAAGGCAACTTCAGCTGTCCCCACAGCTGACTTGAGTCAAAATTCAAGTGATTCATGATCATTATTGCTTAACAGTGGTTAACAGTGGTTAGTGAGGGTCTCATACCATTTCAAAAAAGGAAATATGGATACAATCTGACAAATTATGTAGCCTATGGAAATCTGCTATTTTTTCTCTCACCAACTTCAACACAGATGCCCCCAGTGAATGAACAAATAAATAAATAAAATCCCAAGCAAATTCAGTTTCGGCTATCGTATCAGCCTTGTTTAATTTTATAGAAAACAGTCTATTATGTGCTGCAATCTGCAGAGGCAGAGCAGGTAAAAATGAACCCTTTTCACTATTACATATCTAAGCAGGTTTTGTTGACCCCTCCTATGAGTATTTCCAAAATTTCCATAAATTTATATGTTTTAAGAATTCAAATCAAATTTTAATATAGTTTCTTCCAGATCCAAGTTTTGAGATAAAATAATGCCTTAGAAGGATTAGAAATATTGTTTTAAAAAATCTATTTAGAAGTAGAGGATTAAATTTTTATTCCTCACAGATTTTTACAAATAGAGCAAAATAATTATTCTCAGCAGCTTCATTTGTAATCAGCCTATTTAAGGATTGCTGCTAAAAATCTAAATTCATCGTATTTTGTCCCAACTACAAATACCAACATTTTGCTTAGAGAAAGCATATATAAATTACTTTGAAAACTAGGATATGAAGATACTGCAATGTAAGATTGATGGAGTTACCTTCCTTTTCAAAATGTGGCTTCATAGCCCAATCATTTTGCCAGAACTACTGCAAAGTGCTTTAGAACGAATGGTGGGAAAGCAGCTAAAGCGCATTGCAACTGGATCTGACTCCAGCCAGAAATGAAGTTTTCTCCATGATTATTAATTTCTGCAAAGTTCAATAAAGAAGCATTAAAAGTTCAGGAAGTGTAGCTTGGGAAAGGATTAAGGGAAGAGAAGACAGCTTTCTGGGATTTGTAGTTCTTTAATAGCACTTTGATCTATGCTTCAAGAATAAACTTAATTCACTCCCTTGTCTTCTTTTGGCAGTTCTGTCTCCAGAGATATAACCAGTATTAAAGAGACAAGGGTGAGTAACCAGCCATACTGTTTGTGTGGGTACCTGTAGCAAGAGTGTGGATAGGAGGGCAGTCCTTCCTCTGCACCCCAGAGGGGAAAAGAAACTTCCTTCAGAACTGCTGTCTCTGGGAGAGGCTCTGAACTCCCTTTAAGTGCCTGGGGAAAAGATGCAAAACGATCTGTTTCCTTGCACTAACAACACACCCTGACACTGCATTTTGAATGCACTGTACCATTTGTAATGGCCAGTCTTAAATTGCTGAGTTGTTGTTGGCTTAATATGTAACGTCTTTCATGAATGTTGTGTAGTAGCACAAGTGTTTTTCCATAAAAATACAGAACAAGAGGAGAGAAAAGAGCTGAGAGAAAAACACCAGGAAAAGATGGCTGAGAAAAATGCCACAATAAGAGATGTAAGTAATTCACTTCCCTTACAATCCTGCTTTAAGCTTCTCTTTTTGTCTGCTTATTTGTATTCTATGATTGATGAATGTTTTTATGTAATTTCTGCATCATAGCTGAAGGAGGAAAACAAGTTCTTAGCAAGCGAAGTTGCAAGCCTTGCAAAGCAAAACAAGTGAATTGAAGAAAAGAAAGGGATTAATAGAGCAAAATGCATGTTTACAAATACAAGAAAGAAGGTTTTTGCAATAAAATGTGAAAATGGCTCTGTGTGTAGAACAAGGGAGGAAATGTTAGAAATAATTGGAAAATTTTATTCAGAGTTATACAAAGATCAAGATCAGTCAAAAGTAACAACACCCACCAAAGAGGAAATGCCAGATATCCTAGTAGAGGAAGTATCAAGTGCTATAAAATCAAGTGAAAATCAAGTATCAAGTGCTATAAGTATCAAGTGCTAAAAAAGTATCAAGTGCTATAAAATCAATGAAAAATGGCAAAGCTTCAGGAAATGACTGTATTATTGTTTAAATGCTGAAAACTGGTGATCACCAGCTTTTACACAAGATGCTAGCAAAACTATACTCAAGATGCCTCAGAGAAGAAAATAACATCCAATGTATGGAAAAATGCCGAAGTGATTCTTATCCATAAGAAAGGGGCCCAACATGATTTTAAAAACTATCACCCAATAAGCCCTCTTTCAGTCATCTACAAAGTTTTCACCAGGATAATAGCAAAAGGAATATTGAGAACATTAAATGATGCACAGCCAAAAGAGCAGGCAGGGTTCAGAAGTTGTTACAGTACAATGCATCACATTCAGATTGTTCAGCAAGTCATTGGAAGACACAATGAGTACACCATGCCTCTGTGCATGGCTTTCAATGACTACAAAAAGGAGTTTGACTCAGTATTCCAGAAAGCAATAATAAATGCATGGCAGATTGTATATATATATAAAAAAATTGAATGGCGTGTTAAATGTGGTTGGCAGGCATTCAACAAGCTAAGCTTAATTTTCAAGAACTTCCCCTTATGCTGAAGAGAAAAGTTTTTAATCAGTGTGTGCTACCTGTTCCAACAAATGCCAGTGAAATATAGATACTAATTTTGCAATCAATACAAAAGCTATGAGTGGCGCAAAGAGCCATGGAAAGATATATGCTCGGCATCACAAGACAAGATGGATCAACCTGCACATCGATTAGAGAAGCAATGAAAATATACAGTGCCATCAAAAGAGTAAAAGAATTGAAATGGAAATGGGCTGGTCACATAGTAAGAAGAACTGATGGCAGGTGGAACAAGGCAGTCATAGAATGGATTCCACTTGACAAAAAGCATCCCCAAAATAGATCTAAAAGAAGATGGAGCAATGACATCAGCAAGTATTGCCAGTCCAACTGACAAAAGAAAGCTCAGGACCTTATTGGTTGGAAGCATGCAGAAGAGACTTTCATCCTGCAGTAGATAGATAATGGCTAGAATGAGAATGATGACACGCCTGAAGAAATTGCTTTTAGCATCTTCTTCCCTCCTGGAGGTCAAAGAGATGAAAAAGCTTCCAGCAGTTTGAATGCCAAGCAGGAGGGCAAGCTTCTGCCCTCAAAAATTGGGATGTTAAAAAAGAAAACTTCAAGAACACCCAGGAGGAAGAGACACCCAACCTTGCCAGCCACATTAATACATTTCATTTGCCAAGTTGGAACAACTGTCAGCAAATCTGCCTAGTTAGTCAGCAAGTTAGCAACATTATAGGAAGGTTTCCATGGGTGGAAATCTTAAAGGGGACAACAACTCACAAAACTAGGAAAACTCTGAAAAATGAGATTATAAAAGACCAGTTGAGCATGATTTCATTGAGAAAGAAAAATAAGAGACCCCAGTCAAAACCAGCATCGTTGTATAAAGAACTCTCTGAGAAATTGAGAGACAAAAAGAACGTATAAAAAAATGAAAACAGAGACACATAGTTAAAACAGAATACCAGCAAAAAGTCTGAATCTATAAAGTCAGAAAAATCCAGGGTCAGAATGAACTAAGACTTGCAACAAATGTCAACAATACTTTTTAAAAGTTTCTTTCAATATATAAAAAAACAGGAAAAAAAGTCAAGGAAAAAAATCAGTCCTCTAATGGGAGAAGATGGTGAGGAGGTGATGGGTAGCAGGGAGAAAGTGGAACTGCTTAATTCTTTCTTTGCTTTTGTCTTTACACAAAAAGAAAAAGTAGTCCAACCTATCAAAAGCAGTATCGTAAAAGACAAAATAGAGATTCATAGATCAAAATATGCAATGGTAAGAGAACATCCGGCATCTCTAGATGTGTTCAGATCACAGCCAGATGAACAATGTCTCTCTCATTAAAAATATGGTGAGACATAATTTACATAAATACATACCAGCTATACCAATACATGCCAATACTCTAATAATAAATATAAGCACTAGCTCACTGCAAGGAATAAACCTACTAATGTACAGCATAGCTGTACATAAAACTGAATACCTGGGATGCAAAATCAACAAAGAGGGGGAAAAGAAAGGCAAAACAGTGAAACCACCAAAATGGAAGATCGGGCTGAAAAATAAGATCGTCAAACTGTGATAAGATGCAAGCAGGGTAGAACCAATGGGGGAAAAAAACAACTTGAAGAACAAAAAGACCAAATAATAGTAGATTAAAAATATCACCTTGAAAGAAGGAAGATTAAGGAAGCAGTAGAAATAACAAAACAGCAGATAACATCTATAGCCAAGAAGATCAGCCGATGTGAAACTCGAATTGCAAATTATAGGCAGAACCTCCAATTTCAGTCCCATCAGAAACATTTCAATCAATCCATCAGTGAAGAGACTGCAGTGAATCAGTCAGTACCTGACAAGGAAGAAACCATGCAGTTCTGGACGCAGATATGGGATAACCCAAAGAAATACAACAAAGACACAGCTTGGTTAAAGGAGACGAATAAGAATTTTAAAAAATTGAAATGAAAGAACTTATAACAACAGCAAAATGGTAGACAAAAGAACAAGGAAGATCAAGAATTGGTCAGCACCAAGTGCAGATAAGATGCATGGTTTTGGTTGAAATATCTGACTGGTCTACCCCCAGTTGTTGCCAAGCAGTTTAACAACATGCTGCAAGGAGGTGAAATTGAAGAGTGGCTAACATCTAGCAAAACCTACCTGATAATGAAAGATCCAGAGAAAAGGGCAACCCCAGGCAACTACAGGCCGATTACCAACATTTTTTCAAATTATTAACTTGTGTGGTAACTGATGCAATCCAACAGACTCTAGTTGAAAATAAGCTCTTTCTACCCAAACAGAAAGGAAACCACCCAAACAGCAGAGGAACAAAAGATCAACTTAGTTAACAAGATGATTCTGGAAAACTGCAAGAAAAGTAGGACCAGCTTGAATGTAGTAGGGATCGATTACAGGAAGGCATTCAACTCCCTGCCACATGACTGGATAATCAAATGCCTAGAAATAACAGTAATCAGTAGAAACATCAGAAGCTTTGGGCAAAGACTGATTGCACAATGGGAGACATGGTTGCTGGTGATAGAATGAGAGAGGTTAAAGTCAAAGAGGAATATTTCAAGGAGATTCACTATCACCACTACTCTTTGTCATTGCACTGATTCCTCTGTCAGCAATACTGAATAACTCAGATCGTGGCTATCAAACATCAAAAACATCTGCCAGGCTTTAAATTGATGATCTGAAGCTGTAGGCCATCTAACCATTGAAGCTCAGCATTGTTTATATTAAAAAAAAAATCAGAAACTGGACTGGTATATTCCCTCAGCTTACAACCAGTCATGATGTGATCTATAGTTTGGCATGGGACCCCACAGTCACACTGAAGGGACGATACTAGGCCCCATTTATATATAGAGTCCCAGCCGACACCATGGTGAGGCACCATGTCAGGATTGTCCTTTGCTGATGTGGTAGTTCAAAGCTTGGCACCTTTTTTGTGGGGATCATTCATATGTCTTCCTATAACTGGGCATTCAGTGACCCCCTTTGACCTTCCTTTGGGAATTGATGTTAAAGTTGCTGGGCAGATGTTGTGCAATTGACAGTGGGAGCTTCCTGGATTGTAATCTTCCTGCTGAAAAATGAGAAAGGTTGGCATGCACTGGTAAGAGTGAGTAATTCATAATTTTTCTGTATTCTCTCACTAGTACATCTTGCCTTCATAAAGCTGGTGGCGCTATGTGGCTCAGAACAGGAAGCCAGCAAACCGGAGTGGATTGAATACATTCGCTTATAATCCTCATGGTGGGTTGAGTCTGGCGACTAACTTACTAGTATAACAGCTGTTGAGCCATACGAGGCACAGTATTCTGCTATGAAGAAGACCAAACCTAGAGCTGATGAGCTGAGGGTGGCAGCTGAAACTCCCCATTTAGTTCCACATAATTTCTGGATTATGTCGTTCCTAGTATTAATTTTTGCCACTGTATTCTCTAGGTGTTTCTTGTAGGGGAACATCTGGTCCAATGTTACTCCAAGGTACTTTGAATGGGGATCATAAGGGAATAAATTGTTTAAGTAGACTTTTGGGGCGTCATATGCTAGTTTGTGGTTAAGGTGGAAGCATGTTGTTACTGTTTTGCTGGTGCTAGGAGTGAGCTTCCTATCAGTGAAGAATTTTCCCAAGATTTTAAGATCTTTGAACAGGAGGCTATTAGCCACCTCCATGTTTTTCTTGTACTGCGATGGCCAAATTATCAACGTATCCAAATTTACATCCCCTTGTCACCGGCATATGTGATATGTATAAGTTGAATAGTGTAGGTGCCATAACAGAGCTTTGTTCAGAGACTACTGTTTAATCTTCTAACCTCATTTATGTTGTCCCCCATTATTATTGGAAAGGATCTATCACTCAGTATGTTATTTATTAATCGATTTTTGCAGGGGACAATATGGCACAGCTTGTATAACAACCCATCCTTTTGAAGCCGCACGTAGGTCTATGAACACAGCCGTGGTTTTGAGGCCTCATTGGAATCCTGTTTCAGTATAATATATATAGACTGTTAGGCATAGCACTGGTCTACACAACTCTGGTCTTGTCAGAAGCCAGGTTGTTCCACAGACAGATATTCATCTATTATGTGACCTATCCCATTTATAATTAATTTTTCCAGGAGTTTGTAGCAGGAGCTCAAAAGAGCAATTTGGCAGTAGCTTTCAACTATGTCTTGTGGTTTGTCAGGTTTGGGGAGTTTTTAGCTTTTTGAAGGGAAGCAGCCATCGGAAACTACAGTATGTCTGAGAGGAATTTACCAATCCAATTGTATGTGTGCCTCCTGTAGTTTAATGAGGAATTCTGGATGAAAGCCATCGAAGCCTGGTGCTTTACCACATTTAAGACTACCAATGGTCATGTCAATTTCCCTTGTAGAGAAGGGACAAGAATACTCAGTGTTTGGCCTAACTGCCAAAAAGTTGAAAGTGCTTTCTTGATGAAATTGGAGCATCCTTTCACCCCTGAAGCTTTGGAGAGAGATACAACTCGAGAGGCTATTTGATCAGGAGTTACTTCTGATGTTTATTGTGCAGGTTGTCTAGCTCCACCCAGTTTCCTTAATAGGATCTAGGCTTTCCTGCTTTGCAAAGTATATTATAGACAAGAAGTATATTATCAGCAATGAAACTTGGTAATTAGTATATTATGGATGTATGGTTATGATTGGATAAAATGGGGGAGCCCTGTCACCCAATGTTGATGCTATTATAGATATGGCAGGTCATTTATGGTGGGGGAAAAGTTCCCTTTGATAATTTGTTGGAAACATTAGCATATAAATGACTACTGGATGTACAAAATGCTATCTCACTATTTCTAAATTTAAATTGTTGAGAGGTTCAACCAGCAGTTTAGCATTTTGTTCCTTTTATACACTCATGGCATACCAAACTTAAACAATATTCGGATTTGATTCTCATTTGCAAGTATTCTGCCTCCTTGTTAAAACACTGAGAGTTGTTAAGTCAAGAGCCCCCAAAGCTCTTACCTTTTGAAGAGATAGTGTTCAAAGAGGCTAACGATCCCAGTGAAAGTGAGTGACTTTTGACATTGCCGAGATTTCTTACAATTGACTTTCCGTTCTTTCATTCATGTTCTTTGATTAAAGTAAGCAGCGCTTTCAAGAAGGGAAATGAAGTAGCCAACCCTTTAAAATTATTATTTTAAAAAAACCCTAAAGTAAATGGAAGTTTTCTTTCTTATCACATTTCCTCAATAAGAAAAAAATCCCTTGAGTATATATATTCTCATCAATCCTTTTTTTAAAATTAGAATAGTATAACATAATAGAGGATGGTCTTCTCCAAAGTCATGAGGTGATTGGTAGCCTTCAGCTGCATTTGATAAATGAATCTAATTGTAGATGCTTGCTGTCATGTGTGGATTGGGCCATTATGGCTTATTTAATGAAGCATCACCTTAACAATGTTTCAGTGTTATTAAATGAATCCAGGCACTTGTATTTAGGACAGTACAGTGGCTTCAATCTTCTGTATGGCTAATATCAACTAGGTGCTAAGCTATAGCAACAACATTTTGCCTTTCTGATTGTGTTTTCCTTCTCTTTCATATCCTATTTAGTCAGGGGGGAGCCAGTCTGAGCCAGTCTTCCTAAAGCTATCTACTTTCCCAAGACTTAAAGACTGTTTCAGCCCCTGTTGTTTCCATAATGGTGTCAAGTGCAAGTCAGAAGCCGGGAAAGAGTTCCAAAGTACTGCAAGTTTATTTCATGTTAGTTATGTACAAGAATCGGAACTACTAATAGTCAAGGCAAATTGGTGCCAGATAAGAGTCAACAGACTTCAGGACTTCCGGTCCTGCGGGGTAGCAACTGGTTGCGGGCTTGTGGACTGCCGCACCCCTGCGGCTAACTTTCGTCCTGCCTGGAGACCCTAATGGGTCCAAGCTGCCCTGGAGAGGCAGTGAAGAAAGAAGGGTGCCCCAGCGACTGTGGAATGATGGCAGTTGTTCCTTTCCTCTTGGGGAAACCCTTCTAACCCAACAGAAGAAAGGCTGTATTGCATCAATCAGCCCAAGCTACTTGCAACTGGAGTCCAAAAGAACTAACCAGCCATGCAGTAAACAGTGTGCTTGAAACTGGGTGAGGAATCTGATTTTCCCTTTTCTATCTTACACTTGATTTCCTGGAAAAGATCCCCAAGAAGCAAAATACCTCTGAAAGTAAAGGAGGGGGACTTCTGCCCCATCCTTATACTAACGGAAGCAGTGAATTAAAATCTCTATGGAGGATCAAAATATATGGTAGTGAATTTATAAACTTGAAAGCTAAAATTTAACTCTGGACAAATTTAAGATTGTTGAATGGTTAAGACTCTAAGTTAAAAGACTATTGTTCATATTGAAAAATAAATAGATGCTGACACCTAGTAGTGGATGAAGATTACGACATCTATGATTTCCATAGAGAACTTGCCAAAACCTGGAAAAAGCTAATCTGTGTTTGTGACCTTCAAAGCTTTAATAATAAAGAACAGCTGTGACAAAAAAAGAGTCAACAGACTTCAAGGGGGGCTGGATTTAGGTCTCTTTTAAGGATGTAGGGCAGACATGTCAAACACAAGGCCCGGGGGCCAGATCCAGCCCGCGAAGTGGTTTCATGTGGCCTGCAAAGCCATCCTGGAAACAGTGAGGGAACGGCCCCCACTGCCTTGGCCCTGGTCCAGAGACCCTCCTCCTGCCAGAGACCCTCAGATCTGTCCCACTCTTGCCCAGGCCCCCATAGGCACCCTTGATGCGAACGATGTAGAGCTGGCCACGCCCACCCAGTAGGCCATACGCACTCTAGCCACGCCCACCCAGTAGGCCACACCCACCCTGGCAATACCCACCCTGCCCCCTGAGGGTAACCACAATGCTGATGCGGCCCTCAATGAAATTGAGTTTGACACCCCTGATGTAGGGACTCCAGATTGATGACACATTTGACCCTATCCTTGGGCTCAGTCTGGTCACCTCTACAAATTTGCGTCTGAATATTCTCTTCAAGGTCACTTAAAGTGCCTAAAGTGCAGGGCTATCCCCAGCTACTGATATTCTTCTTTCTAAAACTCAATAGGATTTCCTTGCTTCCAAATAGACATCTCACAATTTTTATGGCACAACCATAATTTATACAATGAACATGAAGTAAGAGATGGAGTCTGTCCCTGAAGAATATCTAGAGACTTCAGCTGATAACAATGCACCAGTGGTGTGTATTTTTGATAACACATATACTATATGTCTGCTGTACAGCTTGCATTGATTACCAGTTTGTTTCCAAGTCCAATGAAAGGTGTGGTGTTGATCTTTAAAGCCTTATCTAAGTGCTATTGCTATTGCTACATGGCATGGAATCAGGTTATCTGAAGGACCCCCTCTTCCCAATTTCATTCGCCTATCCCACCAGATCCAATAAAATGAGTATAGTACTGGTTCTGTTGTCCATGCAGCTGTGGTTGAACCCTAGACCTTCTCTGTTGTGGCACCCACATTGTGGAATCTTCTACCCCCAAAATGAGATCAGCCTCATCACTCCTGAGCTTTTGAAGGTCTCCCAAGATTTGCTTATGATAGTAGGTGTAAGGACCCAGGGATGGGTGAACTCACGAGGTGGCTCTATTATTATTATTAACATCTCTCTGTCTGTTATTTCATTTTTTTGCTTAATTCTGGTTTTAGGGATTTTACTGTGTGTTAATAATTATTATGTAATGGTTTTAGATCATGATTGTTTTATATTTATTGTTTTATTGGATTGCTGTATGCCACCCAGAGCCACTATCTGTGAAATGGGTGGCCATATAAATTTGATTCATAAACAACAGAACACTTATTAGCTAAATTGTGATATGCATGTAAAAAGACTGTTGTAAACAAAGTGATTCTGTAGATATAAAAGCTTGAGTTGTGGATAAAGCTTATCTGAAATAAGAATTTTCAACCATTCTCTTTTACAGAGATATAGTCTTGTTCTGAGTGTAATACTGAACATCCTTTTAGGTTCCACTTTACTCAGAAAAGCCTACATCTTGACATCTGTATGTCCCTTTCAGTCTCAGAATGACATCCTTTGAAACTTTCAGAAACCTTCAAAAATAAATACAAATCTTTATTGAAGCTTTTCTGTTGCTCTTCCAGAAATACATAGGAATTTTAGGCAGGCCACTGAAGAAATGAGGTATCTCTGTCTAACATATTAGTCCTCCAGAACATCTGTCTAGCAAGAGGGCAATTGTGCGTGGCAGAACTTTGTTATAATCAATTTATTATTGTTGCACAACTGTTTGTTATCCCTTCTCTGCAAGTCTTCTGAGCTATTGCTTGACTGCAGTAGCGTACTCCATTTATTAAAAATGGACAGATTCTTCTAATAACTTCATCATTGTTCAGTATACAACCAAATGTTTGTCCTTTCTTTCCCATAAAAAAGTGCAGCTTTTCTTCGGGACCCATTTTCATAGCATTCTTTCAGAGATATGGATGCTTCACAGTCCTTCAAGTCTCCTCATTTTTCTTTGTGCATGCATCTGTTTATCAGTGATCCATCCTCACTTTCCTAGCCCTCTAAGCTCTCTGCATCACCATATTGCCTTATCGCTACATTCACTGCCCGTCCCCAGCACACAGGATCTAAATCATGAAGCTTTTCCCAGAGGACTTTCACTCCTAGCTCATGCATATTACCACTCATCTCATGCTCCCTCCAAACTTCAGCCCCTACTTCTCCTTACCATCATTCTCCTCCCTACCACCATTCTCATGGTTTTAAACAGCTGGCCAAGTTCTGAAAGGCTTATGTTTAAATGCATGAACTCAGATGCTCCTTCAATCATTCTTCTGAGATCCTGTCACCACCATAATTTTGAAGCTGGTGAAAAATCTCCTGCCAGGTTACAAAAGCTTTATATTGCATTTTCAGTAGACAAACAAACAGGTCATGGTGATAGGGGCGAAAGCAAAGAACTAATACAGGGTAGACAACCAATGGAGCTTTCCTCACAATTTGCAATGGTTTCAGAAGAGCTGGGACCTGTAGTGGTTCAGGAATATCTGGTGTACAATGCCACAGGTTGTCTATCCCTGTGGCAGTGAGTTATTTTACTTTCTATGAGAGAAGAGGGTGAGGAGACCCTTCTTCATGTGCTGAGATGCAGTGAAGGGGGGACTTGAGGAAAGAAGCTGTTTGGCCAAGGGTCAGGGCTGTGATCAGGTGCCTAGGCAATCGGCTTGAGTGACAAAGAACTCTCCACCAAATAAAGGGATTTTAACTTGGATTATTAGCTCAAGCAAACAGATTGAAAAGCATAAGATAAAAAGCATACATACCAAGCAAGATTATACCCAAATCTCTTCCAAGCTGCCAGGATCTTCTTAATAATGGCAGCAAAGATACTCCTAGGGAAGTCAGTTTCCACAGTACCTAGAGCTAGGTTCCATGCAGACGTTCCCAACTAATAACAACAACACATCAGTTTTTATCAAAATCTGGTACCATGACTTCATGGCCCTGCTAAAGTCAGGAGACTTCAAAATCTGACCTTGATTGGTTGGCGCATGACTCCAGGATAGGACACGAAAGTCTGAGACTTTCACATCAGGAAAAGCTTTGAAGCTACATGAAGCTTACCCCCCCCCCCTTCTCTATTTGATAAACAAAAATAAAAAACAAGCGGATTAGTTCAGAAACAGCTGTAATCTTCTAGATCTTTCTTAATATGAAGGAGAAACCAAAATATGTTACTAAACTCCTTGAAATAGCAATGTCCTTTCGCCACAGAGGCTAAGAACAATCACCAATTGGTCAGCTGGTGGCAAGCAACTCAGCATCCCCTCTTACTGAAGCAGAAGAACAACGGAGACCAAGATTTTGCTTTAATTGCCCAAGGAAATATTGGTGGGGAAGAGAGAAAATGATTTGTCAAGTGCCATTAACTTACTTCTTCCTATGTCTCTCAGATGATGGGCTGTGCTCAGTGGTGGGATTCAAATATGTGAACAACCCTTTCTCTGTGTGGATGCCCCTTCCGGAAGTCCATTTTGGGCCTGGGCAACAAAAAAATAGCTACTGGTTCTGCCGAACTGGTACAAACTGGCTGAATCTCACCACTGGCTGTGTTGCTATTTATCCATCTCATTTCATCACGGGTGTGAGAAACCTGCAGGATTCTCTTCTTCCCTTTGAAGAGAAGAAGCTGGAATTTAGCCATTTACTTGAATGCTTATACGGGAGCCATGTGGGTGGAATAATTGGGATGTGAAGCTTAACACACACTGCTACAATGTAGACATGTTAAAATATGTGAATGTGATAAGCTTGGTTGTCTTCATAAGACTGGGGAGAGGAAGATATGATTTAAATGCTTTGCTTCTGAACACAGGGGTCTGAATATTCTTAGAAAACGTACATAGTATAGATTGATAAATGGGTGCACCTTAAGTGCGATCCTCGTTCTTGTTTGAGAATTCCACGTTCTATTTTTACTTCCCATTAGGGGGAAATGGAATTATGAAAAGGCAATCTGGCTTATTTTAAGTACTTGATATGAAATGTATTCACATTAAAGGATGTTTTGCTAGGAGACCAATGACATCAATGCAGTGAGAACAGTCAATGGGATGCCCCCACATCTGCACATATTTACCCATTCACATTGTACTTACCTCTGTGATCCCCATGGAGTAAATGCCATGAGGCAGAACAAAAAGAGCCCAAAGGGTTTCCTTTGAATTTATACAGCCTATTCTTCTAGTCAGGTTTAGTTGGGAAGTTTTATTCAGGTCAATAGTTAAGTTAAGGGATGGCTTGGAGTCTACGGCATATAAATATCAGTGTATGGAGGACAGTCTATTTGGGGATGCCAGTGTTGTTTTTCGATGGTGGTTCTATTGTTCCTTTTCATGTTTTTACTGCTGTTTTTCTGAGATGCCCAGGGTTACTGTACATATGATGGGTGGCCAATACAATTCTTAGAAAACAAGTAAACAAACATACTTTCTGTCACTATCCCCACGTGGTACCATTTGCATTGTCCAATCTCTCCCAAGTTTTTTGAGGTAACTCTGCCTACCCTTTTCAATATAGTTGCCTTTGGAATGTTGATCCCAGAAGAAGACCACAATAAATCAATTGGCGCTCCACTCCAGGTGGCTTTTGGAAGTTTGCAAAATCTATCCAAGATTTCTCATTTCTACAGCATCAAAATATATCTTCTTGCTTTGACCCCATGGAGGAGAAGGGTGGGAGACAGAATCTGTATTGCCAAAATCTGACTGTTTTAAAAAGCCTAATAGATACAGGAAAGGATCTAATTTGGGGAAGAATGGCCCCTTTTATGACTTGTGTACTTCAACTCAAGAAGTCTGGCTCAGGAATTCTGGGAGTTTAAGTCCATAACTCATAAAAGGGCCATCGTTCCCACCCCTGATCTAAATGATGGAATACATACAAATCTATAAGAGTAAACCTGTCCCGCCTTTTCTCTTCTGATTGTTTTTATTTCCTCCTTTTTTCCATTTTTATGATTTCTATAAATAATTAAATTCATTTAATATATTGGTTATACAATTAATTATTTTCCTTCAATACAGTTGATTAAAGAATACAATTATAATTGTTTTATATACTTGCTTAATTATATTTCTATAGATTAAAGGGAATTAAGCATTCTTGCTGTCATCTGCCAAGCATCCAGATTTATTGTCCTGATCTCATAGGCTTTAATATAAACGTACCCGTGTTTCCCTGAAAATAAGACCAGGTCTTTTTTTTTGCCTCCAAAAGAGGCACCAGGTCTTATTTTCAGGGGGTATTTTTTATACTCAACTCTGGCACCGACAACCCTGCCCAGCCGGCTCACTTCTTCTGTGGGGGAAGGAGCAGCTTAATTCTGCAGCTGCATTCCAGCCTGCATTTTGTAGTCAGGCCTTTCTGGAAGGCCTATGCAGCCAAATACTGAGCTATGGATTTAATCCATAGCTCAGTTCTCAGCTGCAGAGGCCTTCCAGAAAGGCCTGTGACTGAGAAATGCAGGCCTGGCTGCAGAAGACGCCACAGAAGAAGTGGGCTAGCGAAGAGAGGTCTGGCTGCAAGGTGAGTGGATGCAGGGCGTGTGAGGCAGCTCCAAACCCCCACCCCCACCCTGGCTTGAATTTTAGGTGTGTGCCTTGCCCAAAACTAGGGCTTATTTGGGGGGGTATGGCTTATATTAGGCCCACCCACCCCCCAAAAAACAAGCTAGGGCTTATTTTGGTGGTAGGTCTTACTTTTGGGGAAACAGGGTAGTCCCTGACTTACAATACTTCATTTAGTGACTGCTTGAAGTTACTACATCCCTAAAAAGTGACTTATGACCATTTTTCACACTTACAACCACTGCAGCATCCCCATGGTCATCTGATTACAGTTTGGATGCTTGGCAACTAGTTTCAGTGTCCCAGGATGATGTGATAATCTTTTGTGACCTTCTGACAAGCAAAGTCAATGGGGAAGTCAGATTCACTTAACAACCGGGTTACTAACTTAATAGCTGCAGTGATTCACTTAACAACTGTGGCAAGAAAGGTCATAAAATGGGGCAAAATTCACTTAACAAATGTCTCACTTAGCAACATAAATTTTGGGGTCAGCTATGATCTTAAGTCGAGGACTACCCGTACAGAACTCATATGGTGCAATCCAGTGTCACATAACTCAGATGTAAATCCTACTGAACTTGGTGGGATTGAATAGCAAATGTAGGCATCCACTGTACGTGTCTTTATGGCTTAAGAGATGCAACATTATGTGACTTCTTCTGACTTCCCAAAACTGGGCTCTTAGAACAATGCCTGTCCTAGTGACCTTAATGCACATACTGTAGTTCCTGCTTTGGGCGATTTACATGAACAATTTGTTACTTATCTCCAAGTGTATCTCATTCCTTCTGTTCCTTTCTTTCATAATACAGCACTCTGCCCTGTGCTTAAATCTCAGGGTATTTATCTTCCCTTTTAAAATGCTGTATCTCATTATTTTATTTCATCTTGTAAAGCATTTTTGGGATGTTTATATGAGTGGAACTACATAAAGCTAAATTGAATTCAATTGATCATTTTAGTTAAAGAGGGATTTCAGTGAGTGAAACAACAATTTCTGTAAGAATGTTTAAAGGATATAGATCTGGGCAATAAAGGCAAGGAAATTCAAAGTTACAATCACCACACTAACTTTCTATTGCCCTATTTTTTTATTTTATTAGGTGTGGCAGTGATATAAGATTATTGGAATGCATAAACTGGAATAGAGATTTGCAATTACAATAACCAAGAGGAGCTGAGTGTCAGAAAACAGACATCATGAATTTGCAAATATAAGAATTTGAAATCCCACAATTTAAAAGTGGTTATTTTATTAGAATACTTATTTGTATCACCAGTTTTTCCACCAAGATTTTCAAGGTATATACAGTAGTTATCTGTCCTCTGACATAGGTTAAACTGAGTGTTGTTAGTAATCCAGTGACCTTCAGACGTGAATGATATATTGAAACTAGATCTCTCACTGTATGAGATTTCATCTAGATTAGTGATTAGGTCTCCTGTATATTATTCTAGGTGTCTTAGTCTATGGAACTGTGTTCTAAAACATCTGTGGTTTGGTAGAGTGAGTAAAGGCACTGGTCTTGAAATCAGGAGATCTGTGTGTTCTAATCCTGCCACACATACAGAAGTCATCTGGATGACTTTGAGCCAGTCAGTGTCTCTTAGCCTTAGAAATAATGCAAGGGAAACCACTCTGAAAAAATGTTACCAAGAAAACTGCATGGATTTGTTAAGATCGATTCACACGGACACCCCCTCCCAAGCTTGCCTATTCTACCAGAAATCAGTTCTATGGTTCCCCTGCCCCTCAGTTCAGTAGCTAACTAGGAAAATTCTCATCTAAAGAACTTGAATAGAATAGAAAAGATTGATAGAAGCCCATCTTGCTACAAAAGTGGAGAGCACTATGTGAAATTTGATTTCACCGAAAGCTCCACAAATTTGGGAACAGGGCAGAGAGTAGAAAAGAGCTGCTTTTATTATGTTTTCCCTTTACAGTAGTCCTTGACTTACAACCATGCATTTAATGACCATTCAAAGTTACAATGGCACTGAAAAAGTGATTTATGACATTTTTCATGCTAACCACCATTGCAGGTCACATCATCAGAATTCAGACACTTGGCAACCAGTTTATATTTATGATGGTTGCAGTGTCCCAGGGTCATATGATCACCTTTTGTGAACTTCTGACAAGCAAAGGAATTGGGGAAATCAGATTCACTTTACAACCATTTTACTAACTTAACAACTACAGTGATTCATTTAACAACTATGGTAAGAAAGGTGATAACACGGGGCAAAAATCACTTAACTGTCTCGCTTGACAACATAAATTTTGGGCTCAGTTTGTCATGGTTGTCCCAAAGATGCTTTGTTTTTTGCCCCCCAAAGGCAACTAGACTTTATTTTTCTTTGAAGATGTTTCACTTCTCATCGGAGAAGCTTCTTAAACTGAAGAAGTTTCAGATGAGAAGAGAAACATCTTCAAGGAAAAACAAAGTCCAGTTGCCTTTGTGGGGGGGGAAGCATCTCTGGGACAATTTGGGCTCAATTGTGGTCATAAATTGAGGACTGCTTGTACTAAAAAATACCAACATAGGAAATGAGACTCAGAAATTACATGACCAGAACCGCAGCCATAAATCCAATTCCTCAGGGCATGGTGAAAATGACCTGCCAACAAAGCTTGCAAATGAGGCATATTTCTATAAGAAGGCCTGCCAATGTTATGCCTAGCTATGGTCCATCCAGTGCTCATTCTAGCAAAAAAATGGAGCACAGCTTTCCACCATTACTGAGATGGGATGTCCTATTTGCAACAATGTCCCTCCCACTGCAGCTCTCAGTCTTCTCCCAAAAGATTAAATGGAGGGACCTAGAAGGGGGCCAAAGGTGATTTGCAGACAGTTGTCTCTTTAGATTTTATGTACTTTAATCTTCTTTACCTGTACTCTCACTGGAAGCGAACGTATTTTACATCAGCCTAAAGGTTAAATGATCGTAATAATTTATTAAACTTACATGCTGCCTACTCTCCGTGACTCAGTGGGTGACTCACAACAAATGAAAAAAAAATACAGTAAAATATTAGTTTTTGAAAAACTTAAGTCTTATTCAGATATTTAGTTCAGGCCTTTTCAATTGTAGTTAGAAGTGAAGGGAGCTACCTTCCTTCTATGCCTGTCTTTTGTGGGGGGGGGACCCATAAGATTATTGATGAGAAGCCTAAATAATGTCATATAAGGTATTGAACAGGTTAGAATGGTTAAGAAAAATGCTGCGCATCTTGATTCTTTAAATTGTAACAGAAGCCAACCATTGTTCTTGTCTGTAGGCTTTCTTGACAGATGTTTGCTTGTTAGCTTTGGCTGTGTGATGTAACTTGTTCTATCTGATTTGTTCAAAGGGAAACATGGGTGAAGGCAGGCCATAGCTGTTTGAGTATAAAAGCACACAAAGAGGCATATTACAGACACCCAAGGCAATTTTCTCCACAGAAATACCTGTGATGAGAGCCATATATTGTGCAGTGCTGTGAAAAGTGTGGCTTCTATGTATCTCGTTTTTTTGTGTGAGTTCCCAAGCTTTTACTAACATTGGAAATGGTGTCTATGGAAATTCTCAATCATCCAGGTCATGGTTATTTTGCTTCTCATTCAAGAAGCTGACTGATGAGGAACAGAAGGATTTATATTCTTTGCAGTCATGCGTTTTCAAAGGAAAAAGCCAAAAAAAGTCTGGTTGCCTTTTGGAAAAAGCACCTGTGGGTCAGTAAATAAGCCAAATTCAAACCCTAATTTTCCATTTCTCAGAGTAGACATACTGAAATGAGATCATTTTGTAACTGCCCGAATCCGACTAAGCTCTGAACATCTCACAGAAGAAGCTTAGAAAGGAATACACATTATGAGATGCAAAAAAATATATTTTGGACCACCATACTCTGGTGCAGCAGCTGATTTGAAAGAACAAAATGAGATGCTTAAATGGGACAATATAAGCCATATAGCAAACAGATGATCAGATTAGATCAAGCTGCCCATTAATGATATCCACTAGGACCAGGAAATAGGAAATGTAATACACATCTATTAATTAAACTGGAGGAAAAGAAGTACAAAAAAGAATTTCTGTAGAATTCTAAAATTACGATAATGATAATAGCAGGTTGTTTTCTCTCTTCCTAAATGGTTAAAAAGCGGTGGGAAAGACAAAGTGAGGAAAGCTAAGGCTCAAAATGAACTAAAGCTTGCGACCAAAGTCAAAAATAACAAAAAAAACTTCTTTCAAGATGTAAAAAACAAGAAAAAGTGAAGGAAATGATTGATCCATTAGTGGGGGAAAGTGGCAAGAAGGTGACAAGCAACAGGGAGAAAGCAGAACTATTTAACTCATTTTTTTGCATCTGTCTTTACACAAAGGGAAAAAACAGACCAATCTATCAAAAATAGTGCCATAAAAAACAGAATAGAAACACAAGTTAAGATAGGCAAGAAAATGGTAAGTGAGCACCTGTCCAGCCTAGACGAGTTCAAATCACCAGGACCAGATGGATTACATCCCAAGGTTTTTAACAAACTGGCAGATGTGATCTCAGAACCACTGAACTATATTTTTCAAAGATCCTGGAGCACTGGGGAACTACCAGAGGACTGGAAAAGAGCTGATGTAGTTCCCATCTTCAAAAAAGGGAAAAAAATGGATCCAGGAAACTACAGACCTATCAGCCTGACCTCAATACCTGGGAAGATTCTGGAAAAGATAAACAACGAATCAGCGAGCACCTAGAGGCAAACAAAGTCATTACTAAAAGCCAACATGGGTTTGTCAAAAACAGATCATGCCAGACAAATCTTATTGCATTCTTTGACCAAGTAACAAAATTAGTGGATCAGAGGAATGCTGTGGAAATAATTTATTTGGACTTTACTTGGATTTGATAAAGTAGATCACAAACTACTACTTGATAAGATAGAAAAATGTGGGTTAGACAGCATCACCACTAGATGGATGCATAGCTGGCTGACCAGCCATACTCAGCGTGTGGTCCTCAATGGAACTGCATCTACATGGAGGGAACTGTGTAGTGGGGTGCCCCAGGGCTCTGTTCTGGGCCCAGTGCTCTTCAACATCTTCATCAACGATTTGGATGAGAGGATAGATAGGGAACTCATCAAATTTGCAGATGACATCAAGCTGGCAGGAATAGCCAATACTCCAGAAGACAGGCTTAAGATACAGGAGGATCTGGAAAGACTTGAACACTGGGCGCTATCTAACAAAATGAAATTCAGTGGTGAAAAAAGTAAGGTTCTACATTTAGGCAAGAAAAATCAAATGTACAGGTATAGTATAGGGGGTACCTTGCTCAATAGTAGTAACTGTGAGAGGGATCTCAGAGTCCTAGTAGACAATCACTTAAATATGAGCCAGCAGTGTGCTGCAGCTGCCAAAAAAGCCAACACAGTGCTAGGCTGCATTAACAGAGGGATAGAATCAAGATCACATGAAGTATTAATACCACTTCACAATGCCTTGGTAATGCCACACTTGGAATACTGCATCCAGTTTTGGTCATCACGATGTAAAAAAGATGTTGAGACTCTGGAAAGAGTACAGAGAAGAGCAACAAAGATGATTAGGGGACTGGAGGCCAAAACATATAAGGACTAGGGGTGACATGATAGCAGTGTTCCAATATCTCAGGGGCTGCCACAAAGAAGAGGGAGTCAAGCTATTCTCCAAAGCACCCGAAGGCAGGATAAGAAGCAACGGATGGAAACTAACCAAAGAGAGAAGCTACCTAGAACTAAGGAGAAACTTCCTGACAGAACAATTAACCAGTGGAACAACCTGCCTCCAGAAGTGGTGAATGCTCCAACACTGGAAGTTTTTAAGAACAGACTGGACAGCCATTTGTCTGAAATGGTATAGGGTTTCCTGCTTGAGCAGGGGGTTGGACTAGATGACCTCCAAGGTCCCTTCCAACTTTACTAGGGTGATTATGATTATGATCTTCTTTTCCATGACCATTGAACATCCAAATAATAAAATAGCCATAAAAAGTGATTTTACTGAGGAAAATTATGAATAATAAAGACTGTGATTCTATTTCCTTCTTGGTACAAATAATTCATTAGGTAATGAAAAACATTTTTTCCTCACTTTATTCAGCAAGAGATCAGGAGCAAATGAGATAGGCACTTAAAGTCTCAAAAGAGGGAATCTTCCCAAGCTTTGTTATTAATACAGTAAAAGGGCATCAGGTCAAAACAAGTTATGTCTATATGATAAAAGAGGGAGAAAATATCATGAACACTCCCACCCTGAAGCAAAATCTTCCCTACCTCTACCTGGCACTTGAAAAGCCATGCATTCTTCATGAAGAAATCTTATTGCTGGAGGGATATGAGATTCATTTCATTTTTTTTTCCTTCCTTATTCCGCCAAGCATGGAATATTCTTTCCAACGCTGGACCTAATCAGGATTCAGGACTAAAGCAGGCCACTAAGATACAAAAGGCTGAGTTTTTCAAGCAAGATCTGGCTTTACCAATAGCCTCATATTTGCAGAGTATATACTTTCTTCAAAGAGAGTGCAAAACTTTTGTTGTTGTTGTTGCTGTTGGTAATATTTATTTTTATTTATTACATTTCTAGAGCACTCATCTCGCTATGCAACACTGGGCGACAATATAAATTTCAGTAAGGTCTCCATAGCTGAGAATAGGGAGTGATGAAGGAAGAATGTGGAAGAGGATGAGTTGCCCATCCAGAATGCTTCTCTGGTTTAATCAAAGAAAAGCACACATCCAACTTTGTTTCTACTTGGAAACTGCTTGAAATAGAAAATAGAAAAAAAATTGAAATAGAAAAAAAGAAAGAAACTTTGATTTTGGGTTTTGCTGATTAGATGTGTTTGTTATTATAGAAATGGCTAGGACATATTACTACGCAAAAGTAAAAAGTTGAAGCTGTAATGTTACTACAGGTAGTCCTCGACTTACAATCACAACTGAGCCCAAAATTTCTATTGCTAAACAAGACAGTTGTTCAGCGAGTTTTACCACATTATACAACCTTTCCTGCCACAGTTATTAACTGAATCACTGCAGTTGTTAAGTTAGGAACACGGTGGCCAAGTGAATCTGGCTCTCCCATTTACTTTGCTTGTCAGAAGGTCACAAATGGTGATTACACAACTCCAGGACACTGCAACTATCATAAATACATGCCAGTTGCCAAGCATCCTAATTCTGATCACATGACCATGGGGATGCTGCAACAGTCATAAGTGTGAAAAACTGTCTTACATCACTTTTTTCCAGTGCTGTTGTAACTTGAAACAATCATTAAACAAATGGTTGTAAGTCAAGGACTAACTGTACCTTATTCTGCTGAGCTGAAAAGAGTCAATGTTTTTCCTTTGCTTTTTTCCCTTTCACCCTGCAGTTCTTTCTCTTCCCTTCCCCCACCCCAATTTTCCCAACATTTTCACTTTTCTTTTATTTTGTATTTTGATAAACTTAATAAAATTATTATAAAAGAAGAGAGAATGCTTGCCTGGGACCTCCAAAAGGGACAGTCTCCCTCCTTTGGGAAGGAAGAGGGACAGTGACACATTCGTTATGACTCTGTTTTCACTCTTCTAATAGCAAACAGTTGTACAGAAACTAATCAAAGAAAGAAGCAACCAAGATCTAAGGAGAAATTTCCTAATTTTGAATACAATCAACCCATGGAACAGCTTTGCCTTCAGAAGTTGTGGGTGCCCCATCACTGGAGGCTTTTAAGAAGATACTGGACAGCCACTTGTCTGGAATGGTATAGGTTCTCCTGCTTGGGGAGGGAGTTGGTCTAGAAGACCTCCAAGACCTCCCATCCAACTCTGTTATTCTGTTATCTGTGACTTAAGGTAAAGGTAAAGTTTCCCCCACACATGTGTGCTAGTCGTTTCCAACTCTAGGGGCCGGTGCTCATCTCCATTTCAAAGCCGAAGAGCCAGCGCTTGTCCAATGACTAGACACCAAAGGCACACGGAACGCTGTTACCTTCCCACCATAGTGGTCCCTATTTTTCTACTTGCATTTTTACGTGCTTTCGAACTGCTAGGTTGGCAGAAGCTGGGACTTAGACACACACAAAATAAGGATTTAAGACTTGCCAGGATTGCTGTTTCTCCTGGGAGAATAAACTTGCCAAATTTCAGACAGCAAAGTGTGAGGGAGATGGAGGGAAGTTCAAAGGGAGATTTTTACATAGTCGTGGTTACATTAAAATGTAAAAAGGTCAAGTTATTGAAAATTCAAATCTGTTCTGGAAAAAACCCTCAAAGATGTCTCCTCCTTTTAAGGAGCAGGTGAATCAGAGCATTGGTTTCTATTTTTTATTTTTTTAGAAAAAAAAATCACAGAGCAAAGAAGGTCTATCAGGCTTGAAACGTTCTGAAAAGTACTTTGATGCACATTTGTAAAACTCGTGGAGAGCATTTTTTTTTATCCTTTGGTGAAGCTTTTATGGATAATTTGAAAACTTTAAATGCATGTGCATGTCAGTAATTTATTCTGCAGAGATAGTCATTTAATTGAATTGTAACTAGCAGAGTTGTACTGACTACGCCCTCAGGAGAGTTTGAAAATGAGAAAAAGGACACTTTAGATTGTTTCTTTTTGATTAAAAAATGGGAGAGAAAAAATGTCTCACATATTTTTTGAAATGCCATTCTAGATGATGGGACTACAGAGGCCTGAAGAACAGGTTCAATATTCTCTATCTATCTTCAGCTACTATAATGTGTGTGTGTGTGTGTGTGTGTGTGTGTGTGTGTGTGTGTTTGCCCACCCCCCACCACCATGTGTGTTTATGTGGCTGTTCTGACAGTGCTTGGGGATAGTTAACTGAAAGTCAGAGAACAAAATGGCTTGCAGAACAGTATCTTACATTTATCTAGATATGGCCCTGGATAGCCACAATTTTGGACAATGATACGCGGGGAAGATTTTTGGGAAAATCCTAATTTTAGGACCCTATTATCCCCAATCCTGAATGTTGAAGTCCAACTTTTTGAAAGTGGAGAGATGGGGGGGAACAGCAGGACACCTGCATGTTGATAAGGGCCTATAGCTGATAGGGCCCTGGCATCCAAACATAGATGAAGAATTAGTAAGAGCAATAAACAGTTTGATATGTCATCAGTAGGATGCACTGACCTGAAAAAGAAATGTGAAAATATAATTTGGAGGCAAACGAAACCATACCTTACTAATTCACTCCTTGAGGAGAGCAGAGGTAGGGAACTGAACTTGGGATGTTCCATTTGTTTGTTGTCTGCCTGATTGATTTGGCTGACTTCAGGCAGCGTAAAGGTAAAGTAGTAGATTAAAACAATAGTTACCCATCTAGAGGAACCCATTTTCCTCTGGCATGAGATAAGGGATGGCAAACTAGTAGAAATTAGACAGAGTAGCTAGAAGGCTGAGATGTCCATTTTTTTCCCAATGTGCCTTTCTTAGAGGAGAAAGGAGAAGAAGCTATGATACAACTATGAATTGCAAGCAGCTTTAAATAGAGGAATGGTTAAGGCACCAGGCTAGAAACCAGATGACTATGAATTCAAGTCTCACCTTAGCCATGAAAGTCCACAGGTGCTTTTCCAAAAGGCAACTGGACTTTGTTTTTTCTTCAGGGCATTTCACTTTTCATCCAAGAAGCACCTTTGGGAGAACCATGTCTGAGAAGCTCCATAGGTCACTTAGCCATGGAAGCCAGCTGGGTGATCTTGGGTTCAGATACTCCATCTCAGCCCAACCCAATATTTTGTTGTGGGGAAAATAGGAGGAAGGTAAGTTGCATATGTTCACCACCTTGTATTATTTGTAAAAATAATAAAGACAATTCCAGGTTTCTGGGAGCACCCATTCTTCTCTTCCTAGGAGAGAAGTTTAAAAAGTTTAATAAAAGCACAAGCCAAGGCAAGAGTTGGTGTGGTTTGCTTCTATATATGCTCCACTCTACTGTTAATACATTTGAACTTGGAAAAGAAAAGCAAAATATATGTTTCTTGTCTTTTTTTCCTGTTTTTTTACCCAGGGAGGTAAAAATGCCCAAAGGGAACTTGCAGGTAAACCCACCAATCTATAAATCTCACAGATATAACATTTAATTACCCACAAAAAGACTATTGTCAAAAATCCAAAGGGAAAACCCAATTGGTTTTAATTAAGAACCTGACATTGCTGCTTCTCACTCATTATCTAGACATACTCCTAGCCTTGGGTTTAGAGAAGATTGCTCCCCACAGTACCAAAGCCTCTGTTACTCAAGTCTTGTTTTGTCAGATCTATCTCCGTGGAGCTCGGGTGCTGCAATTGAAGAGGAAAAGCATTTTTGTGCACAATATCACGTACGCTACATTGAACAAACCACATAATAATGCTGTCAAGTTGGCAAGAATAAAGGAAATGTTTATATGGAATCTTGACTCGTCCTTGGAGTCACCTTTGAAGACTTCTCTGTCTTTGTCTCAGGGAGAGAAATCGTAATCTTGCTTTCTCTAGCTGGTAACTTCCAGATGTTTGGGGAATAGAATTCCCTGAATTCTGAATTAGGGCAGGCAGTTTTCTCCAATGTGCTGATGGGGAAAGAATCTCTTCTTGCATTTCTGCTTGTTTTGTGTGTGTCTAAGGCCCCTCTGGCAATTCTTTAGAGCCAGGCCAAGGTATTCTTTTCTCCCAGCACTCTAAAAATGTTTTTTATAATTAGTTCTTGCTTTTAAGCTCTCTCACCCACTGGGAGAGTGGTTTTTATATATTCTTATTGTTTTTTCTATTATAAATAGTTGAAATAACAGAAAAAAGGAGGGCGGGAATTATGGCAGTGAAGATGATAATGGATGAATCATAAGACAGTATTACCACTCTTTTATGAACTAAGAACTATTTGTGGGAAAGCTCTATTTCCTTGTGTTTGTTTCACTGAATACATGCAAATCCATTACCCTATTACAACAAAAGTGGCTGCATCTCACATGATATTTTTTTACATCCTGTGAGTCATGAACAAGCCTATGCATCCAGAATGATGTGTCAAGGAAGCCTAATGAGGAATGGCTCAACCGAGGGGACTTAAATATTAATTGCAAGGCCACCAGCACTCCACGCATTCTGAATTTCAATGGCAACCATCCATTGTCACACAAAAAGAGTTGCATCAGAACACTATATGGCAGTGTGAAAACCCACTGTAGTACCCAGCAAGAGAGCTAGAGAGCAGGTAATCATTTGTCACAAGATGTCTGCACAACACAATGGGGAAAGAAAGGAAGAAACAAGGTACAAGACCAACCACATGGCACACCCTGCCATACATCAAAAAAAAATTGGAAGCTGTAGAATGCTGTAGACGGGGAGGAAACTAATCACCAGATTATAAGAAGACAAGCAAGCAGTCAGACCAGGAGACCTGAATACATTGGGAGCCTCACACTGCAGTGAACAAAGATACAGATACATTTTTTCAGCTACTAAGATTGTTGGATGAGCAGGTACAAAACCAGCCAGGGAAGTGATTGAAGCCAGGGAAATGGACCCCTGTTAACAGGGGTTAGTTAACAGGAGTGCTGATTTACCATCCAGCCTATCAAGTACTTAGAAGGCAAGGCAAATGACAGCCAATGACTTAATAGCCAGCCATCAGCACACCCCAATCAACATCTAAAAAGCCACACAGTACAGCACACACTCTGCTAGAAAAGTTTCCTGAAGATGGGCTCCAGCCCGAGTCCGAAAACAAAAACTCTGGGCCCAGTGACTGACCCAGATTGGATCCTGCAACGTTATCCTGGGATGTGTATATTCACCTTCATTGAGGACTTAAATAGTGTCTGATGTCTGTAAAACATTGCAGAGCCGTCATTCTTCCCTGCAATTTTTATTTCAGTCCATGGAAATGTAGTCAAGGAAAGAAGGCAACTACTTTGGGTCTGCTAGCCTATCAAGCCCATGCTGAAACTCAAACTGGTTATGAACTACTGCAGGGCTTGTCTACATACAGAAAGCTACCCAGAAGAAATTTGACTGAGTGCTCATCTGCCTCATAGAGCAATTCTGGGTAGTGTACAAATAGACGTAAAAATGTAAAAGCGCTCTCTCTCTCTCTCTCTCTCTCTCTCTCTCTCTCTCTCTCTCTCTCTCTCTCTCTCTCTCTCTCTCTCTCTCTCTCTCTCTCTCTATATATATATATATATATATATATATATATATATATATATGTATGTATGTATATGTATATATGTATATGTATATGTATATATGTATGTATGTATGTATGTGTGATAGAAACAATTACAAACAAGAATAAAATAATTAAAATTCAGAGTTAAAAAGGCAGAAGTGAGGGCTTTAGGGTGCTAACCAGCTCTAAGACTGCAGGCCCCTCTGTGGCCTCCAAGTGAGTTGACAGAGCTGCGTCTTCAAGGATTTTTGAAAGGCCAAGAGACCCTCACCTCTGCGAGGGAGAAAGTTCCAAAAGGCAGGGGCAACAGCAGAGAAGGCTCTCTTTCTGGGGCCCACCAGTTGAGTTTTTTTAACTACAGCATACTTTCCCTTCCTGACCTAGTGGGATGGGCCAGTGTGATCACTAGAAATCATAATTCTTAGATGCCGTTTAGGGTTAAGTTGGATTCTCCCATTTTGCTTGTCTTAGTAACGATACAAGGTGCCCAGGATATTCTGCTCCTGTTCCATCACTAAGAACGTCCTGGTTGTTCACACACCTGAATATGTCTATTTCTTCCAATGTACCCACTAATTCTTTAACTGATGACTCATGTGGCATCTCAGATTTCCCATGATGCAAAGTTATATTTCAGCCCAGCTGAAAACCATTCCAGATGAAATTATGTGAAAATAATGTGCTGTGTTACATTCCAGTTGTATCTATGTGAAAATATGTGTGCTCTATCTACATACCTTGTCTCTATTTTTCCTTCATCAGGCAAGATGAAAAAAACATACAAAAATCAACCATTGTTGGCATTAAAGCTACATCTCCACTAGTTAACATTCTAAAATAAACTGACCCAAGCTTTCAGACATGCAAAATCTGGCATTAGAAGGGACTTTCTGAAAGCTTCAAGAAAAAAACCCCAAAAAAGAATATGTTGAACCTCAGTATTATAAGATATCAAATCTATCTTTTGAAACCCCATTTTCCCTCTTTTTTGTGAATCCTTAATAAGCAGGGAAAATAACAGGCAAAATTAAAGTTTTGGTTTGAACCTTATTCACTATGAAGCTAAAGATACTTTGGAATGCAACCTGAGTGTATTTTTTTCCTCTTTCCAGAGCTAAATTGCAGCTCTGTGGAATAAACTCTGGAATCTGATGTACAAGTGTTTTATTTAGAGGTACATAATATTACATTAACAACAATGCAGTGTTACCTATTACAAGATTGTCTATCTGTGTGTATTTGCTGCTGTTATTATATTTTCCATAGTCGTTGTTGGATGAATATTCTTCTGATCAGTTTATGGTATGAATCTGGATTCGGGGAGACTTTGGACAACAAAGTTAGTTCCATCAGACTGGCATCCCAATAATGTTCATAGTGGAAACAGTGACTGTGTGTCTCCTGATGATGTAGCTTCAGTGCCATCCAGTGCTTGATAATGACTTTGCTGGTCGGTTGGATGCATTAGATTTTAGAGTTGCAGCTGTTTGCTAGTCAGCATGCATGCATAAACACTTGGTTCCTTTTCTGTTCTGCCTTCTCCATGCTGCATGCAAAGACTTGTGAAATCAGGCTTGACTTTGACCTTAAGGGTTCTTGTGAGAGGAGAAGCAATGAACAATGCTGTGTCACTAACAAATCAACTTTCAGCAGCAAAACAGAAAGCCTACGGTTGGACATTTGGTGACTGCAGTCAAATAGGGAGGGAGGCAAGGAAATCTTCTAGTGAACAGATGCTACCGGTTGGAGTAAAACAAGCTAAACAATCTGTGGCCCTCCAGGTACGTAGGACTACCTCTCCCACCGTGCCTTGCTATTGGTTATGCTGTCTAAGGCAGATGGGAATTAAAGTGCAGAACATTTAGATGGCATCAATCCCCTGTCCTTGGAATAGACAGCAGTGAACTGAATGGGCCAACTATGAGACACAATACAAGACAGCCTCATCAATCTATGTCTCGGTGTCATCTGTCGTAATATAATTTTGGCACACTAGATTTGTGCTTCATAAATTCCAGCTGTAGATAATCCATTAAATTCAAATATTTGAGTTCTACTGATCTGTGAGTAGCTCCTATTGATCTGAAAACTCTTCAGAGAATGGCAAGAAAACTTTTTTAAAAAATATTATGATTACCAAAATTGAAAATATAGTGTTTTTCACTATTTAAAGTTTTCTCCCCAGTTTCTTGGGCTTAATTAGTCATGTAACAAAAACAAGCATGCTCATCATTTTTCTGTAATTTGTTTTTTAGTTTGAAATATTATTTAGGTATTCTGCCAGTTCAACAATGCAAATTATTCTGCCTTTAAATAATGTTTGAATTGTTTAAGTAAACCAGTTCTCAGATTCCCAAAACAGTAATATAGATGCCCTATTTAATTCAAGAGAAACAGGGTAAAAAAAAAGAACAACAAAAGAACAGAAATAAAACAATTTTGAAATTATTTCTTTTCTTAGCAGATAATGATTATATCACAGGATTTTACTGCTATTTAATAGTGTGACATTAAACACTGGCCCTATTTATTGTCTCTAAATATCTATTTAGGTAAGGGAAGTTTTCTAGGTTTTTCTAGGAAAAAAATCTTGTTATTACTACATATATGCAGCCTTGTAAGCCAGTATAGATCTTAATCAGTTGTAGTCTGTTGACATCAATTACCAGTGCTTTTTTGTAGAAGAAAAAGGTGCTGGAACTCACACATATCATACAACCCGCCATGCCTACCCTACAAGGTTCCATCCAAAAAAGGTGCCGGAACTCCGTTCTGAGCGTTCTATGAGAAAAAAAGCCCTGTCAATTACCATTTTAAGTACAGTAAATTGGAACAGAGGTAATTTTTAAGCCATATGTTCTATTATAGTAGTGCAATGTATGCTTAATTAGGATCATCCCTCTCTTTTCTCTTTAACTCTCCTTCTTAAACCCATCTTTAACTTTTCCAATCTTATGCTCACACTGCTTTTCCTCTCCCCATCTTCACAAGAAAGTTCAATAGTAGTTGAATCTGCACTGGGATCATTAGAAAGGCAAAATTAAACCTTACACCCATTGAACGTGAGAAGGAGTACAATCATATTACTGTTAACAACAGAGTGAAAAATCTCCATTTTGGCTGCATTGAGGTCACAAGGGACCTCATAATGGCCTCATAGTATTTGAGATGAAAGATGGGTATTTTTTTACTGCTGTGTAGAGATAGGCGCAGAGGTTTATATGACCTAATGACCTAATGTCTTGTCTACTTTGGCAAAAATGAGACATAGGCATAATAAAAACCCTTTGAATGGACTATTATGGAAATGTTTTGTGGTGAGATTCTAACATACTAATCCTTATATTGCTGGGGAAAATAAAGGATTTTATTGGCACTCCAAAACGTTAACCCCACCTTCTTGCTGCTAGTGTTGTAGAACTTTAAAAGATATGTAACATGCAATTTTCATTAGGAGTGATGTGATCTCAGGAATACAGCCGCCTTCCTAAAAATTCATTTGAGGTGTCCCCCACTTATTGTATACAAGTTAGTTTGGGTTGTCTTCCTTCCTATGAAAGGCTTTCTGGTTACAGACCATCTTTGTGCCTCTTACACTAAGGAAGAGAAAGGAAGGAAGGGTGAAAATTGTTGTATAGGTAGATTAGCAGGGGAGTGGTTTCCCACCGGCGGGAAATCCACGAGCCTGGGTTGGGTGATGTTTCCTGTGGTGGGAGATTCGCTGTGTGCGTGTCGTCGATCCGAACACAACAGTGGCGACGAAGGTGGGATCGTTCGGCGGAACAGCGAAGGAACAAGTGGAAGCCAGCAACGCGCGAAGCGGGAATTTCAAACCGCCGTCAACCAAAGCAGCCGATCGCCATGAACAGAAGCAGAATGGCACAAGTCGGATCTCTGAAGGAATTCGACCCGAATTATCCCGAAGACTGGGAGGAGTACGTCGGCCAGGTCGAGGGATTCATGCTCGTAAACGGTATTACAGACGACCGGAAAAAAGCAGCGGTGCTCCTCACCATCAGCGGCACACCGGTTTACTGGGTTGCTGTAGGACTGTGCCAATCGTTGCCGGTGGCTAGCGTCTCGTACGCAGATTTACTGGCGAAGCTAAGGGTTCACTTCACCCCCAAGAGATCAGAGCTATACTGGAGGCGAATCTTTTAAAAAAGGAACCAGAAGCCCGGCGAGTCAATAACACAGTTCGTGACCGCTGTGAGAGAAGCGGCCCTGCGTTGCAAGTACGATAACTTAGAGATCCGGATCCGCGACAGGGTGGTTTTGGGCTTGCGAGATGAACAGCTTCAGAACAGAATAATCGCAAAGCCCACCGGAGATTTACAAGAGGTGTTGAATGAGCTCCTCACCTACGAATCAACAGGGAGACGCGACCCCCCCCCACAATAGCAATGGCGCCGCGGCTGAAATCAATATGGAAAGCCATGTGGACGGTGGGGAGGTGGACTACACGTGGGAAGCCGACATCGACGAGATCGCCCAAAGGTTTGGGAAGATGCCGGCAAGGACCAACCGCCTGGACAGCACGGATCGAGCAAAAAGGCAACAACAACAACTACCAACACAAAGGTTCTTGAGAGACAACTCAACCCAACCGCGAGACCCCGACGCCAGGTGCGGCAGCTGCGGCGGCAGCCACCCCCGATCTACCTGCCGGTTCTGCAACGCTAAATGCAGGAACTGCGGAAAAACGGGCACATTCAAGCAATCTGCCGAGGGAGACCGCGCGACAACCAACTACACGATATCGACGCATGGGCCTTAGGTAAGGTAACCCCCCGACCGAGTGGCAGAGAGGACCCCAGGCCTAAGGCACGATCCTCCAACTGTGGGAAGGGGGTGGGGGTCAACCACATCGAGAACCCTAGGATCAACCACATACTGAGCCCCAAATTAAAAATTGAGGTCTGGCTGCAGGGTATTCCTTGCAGGATGGAAGTGGACTCGGGGGCCTCGGTATCAATCATATCAAGCAGTACCCTAGCACATATTGAAGAGAAGAGTGGGCAGACAATCCCCCTAAAACAAACTAGAATCCAATTAGCAGACTTCCAGAGATCGCCCATAAACGTTAAGGGAAAAGTTACCATAACCGTCGGCTACAAGGGATTTAAGGGCCCCTTAGATCTTCTGGTCACCGAGGGCCAGAGAACCAGCCTAGTGGGCCTCAATTGGTTCAAGGCCCTAGGCATTTGGGTGGGGGGAATAAACACAGTCCACCGCCGGAACCTCAAAGCCGTCTGCGATAATTTTGCAGACGTATTTGATGGTTCCTTAGGAAAATACAAAACCCCCCCATTAATTTTAATCTGGATCCAGCAGTTAAACCCATCAGGCTTAAGGCCCAGAGGGTACCCTTCGCGCTTAAGGAAAAAATCGAGGCCGAGCTAGAAAAGTTAGTAGGCCAGGGCGTGCTGGAACCAGTAGAAGGAGGCCCCTGGGAGACACCAATCGTCACTCCCCTTAAACCTAATGGGGACGTGAGGATTTGTGCTGACTACAAAGCCACCCTTAACCTAGCTATGAAAAAACATGCTTACCCGGTCCCGACAGTGAAGCAGGTCCTCGCGACGATCCAGGACGGCGCCATCTTTGCCAAGCTCGGCTTGGCGCAGGCATATTTGCAACTTACTATGTCTAAGGAAGCCGCCGAGGCTCAAATGATAGTTACCCACAAGGGGGCGTTTCGAGTCCACAGGCTGCAGTTTGGAATCGCTGCAGCTCCAGGCATCTTCCAAGAAGTGATGGAGAGGACCTTAAAGGGCATACCTGGAGTATGCCCTTACTTCGATGATGTCTTGGTGGCTGGGAAAACTGAGGAAATCTTGGCAGACAGGCTGGA
The DNA here is from genome assembly GCF_947247035.1 of Vipera ursinii. Taxonomy (NCBI): domain Eukaryota; kingdom Metazoa; phylum Chordata; class Lepidosauria; order Squamata; family Viperidae; genus Vipera; species Vipera ursinii. The sequence continues at coordinate 230,768,143 of NC_139512.1, forward strand.
AAAGGTACTGGAAAAATTCAGGGAGGCAGGACTTAAGCTAAAAAGGGAAAAATGTTGCATTGGAGTTAAATCCACTGAATTTTTAGGATACAGGATAGATGCTCAGGGCATACATCCCACGGAGGGAAAAATAAAGGCCATTAAATTAGCACCTGAACCTAAAAATAAGGCAGAACTCCAAGCATTCTTAGGCCTTATAAATTTTTATCACTCATTCCTGCCACATAAAGCTGCCATAGCCGAGCCCTTACACAGACTGTTAGATAAAAAGACCCCGTGGCAGTGGCAGGAAAAACATAAACAAAGTTTCCAAACATTGAAGGACATATTGTCCAGCAGATCTATTGTCACACATTTTATAGAGGGCAAACCAATTTATTTATTTATTTATTTATTTATTTATTTATTTATTTATTTATTTAGTTGCATTTGTATACCGCCCTTTCCCTGAGGACTCAGGGCGGTTTACAGGGAATTAAAAAATCCAACATACAAAAGTTAAAACCATATTAAAAATATTAAATTGACCCTGTACACAATTAAAACCCCAATTAAAAAATTTCTCCTCAGCCTGGGCCCGAGAGCTCAAAGAGCCAGGTCTTCAGGCCCCGGCGGAATGATCGGAGGTCGGGGGCAGTTCTCAGCTCCACCGGCAGCTGGTTCCAGAGGGCAGGCGCTCCCACTGAGAAGGCCCTATCCCTGGGTGTCACCCGCCGGCAATCTCTCACCAGCGGAACCCTGAGCAGACCCTCCCTGTGGGAGCGCACTGGGCGAAGGGCGTTTGATGCCGGCAGCAGGTGTTCCCTCAAATAACCCGGACCCAGGCCATGTAGGGCTTTATAGGTAATAACCAGCACCTTGAATTTCACCCGGAGGGCAACCGGAAGCCAATGCAGCTCGCGGAGTAGAGGTGTTACATGGGAGTATCGGGAAACCCCCATTACAACTCGCGCGGCCGCATTCTGCACCAGTTGAAGCCTCCGAGTGGTCTTCAAGGGCAGCCCCATGTAGAGAGCGTTACAGTAGTCCAAACGGGAGGTCACAAGCGCATGAGTGACTGTGCGTAGGGCGTCTCGGTCCAGATAGGGACGCAACTGGCGCACCAGGCGAACCTGTGCAAAAGCCCCCCTGGTCACGGCTCCTATGTGATCTTCAAAATTGAGCCGTGAATCCAGGAGGACGCCCAAGTTGCGAGCCCTATCAACGGGGGGTAACACCTCACCCCCCATCATTAGAGGTGGAATAACTTGGTTAACCCGAGACGCCGATATGCACAGCCACTCAGTCTTGGCGGGATTGAGACGAAGCCTGTTTCTCCCCATCCAGACCTGAACCGCCTCCAGACACCGGGACATCACGGAGAGGGCATCACTGGGTTGGTTCGGGGTGGAAAGAAAAAGTTGGGTATCATCAGCGTACTGGTGATACCCCACCCCAAAACCACGAATGATCTCGCCCAGCGGCTTCATATAGATGTTGAACAGGAGAGGCGAGAGAACCGACCCCTGAGGGACTCCACAAATGAGAGACCTCGGGGCGGATCTCTGCCCTCCTGTCAACACCGACTGCGAGCGGCCCTGGAGGTAGGAGGAGAACCACCGTAGCACGGTGCCTCCCACTCCCAACCCCCAATTTACCTCGCCTGTGATGCATCACCTTATGGGGTGGGTGCAGTGATTAGCCACATGGATGACCAGGGGGTCCAGAGGCCAATCGCATATTATTCTAGAACCCTAACCAAAGCAGAAAGGAATTATGCGCAGATAGACAGGGAAGCACTAGCCATCGTGGCTGGTGTTAAAAAGTTTCACGACTATCTGTATGGCAGGAACTTCACAATATTTACAGACCATAAACCCCTTTTAGGCCTATTCACCACAGACAGACAGACACCCCAGATCATGTCTCCTAGAATGCTCAGATGGTCTATTTTCCTAGCAGCATACACATTCACCATTAAGCACAGACCGGGAAAGGAGATGGGTCACGCAGATGCTCTTAGCAGACTGCCCCTAATAGATACTGGACCAGACCCAGCTCCAGCGGGTCTAATCTTATCACTGCAAGAACTTCCAGAATGCCCATTGACAGCTCGGGACATTGCCAAAGCCACCAGCAGGGACCCTATACTCAGCAGGATAGCAACATGGGTCCAAGGGGGATGGCCTATGAAGAACCCAGACACCAAATTCACACCATACTACAGGAGGAAGAACGAAATGTCGTCACATCAGGGGTGCCTACTGTGGGGGAACAGGGTAGTCATACCAGAGGTGCAAAGGAACACAGTCATAACAGAACTGCATGAGGGACACCCAGGGGTGGTGCGAATGAAGGCATTAGCCAGAAGTCATCTGTGGTGGCCGGGACTGGACAAGGCAATTGAGGACAGAGTAGCTGGGTGTTACCAGTGCCAGAAGTCTAGGCCAGAACTGACACACAATCCAGTACGCAGGTGGGAGGTGGCTCGCAACCCGTGGTCACGCATACACATAGATTTTGCGGGGCCATTCCAGGGACAGACCTTCTTGGTGGCAGTGGACAGTTACTCCCGGTGGTTGGAGGTTGTGCCTGTAAAGACCATGACATCCGCTAAAACAATACAGGTCTTGCGGGGACTCTTTGCCACCCATGGGTTACCTGACGTACTGGTCTCTGACAATGGCCCGCAATTCACATCTGCTGAATTTCAGGATTTCCTCAAGGCCAACTGGATTAAGCACGCAATGTCGGCCCCCTTCCACCCCTCCTCCAACGGATTGGCCGAGAGGAACGTCAGGACTACCAAGGAAGCATTGAAAAGGATCATCCAAGGTGATTGGCACCAGAGACTGGCCCAGTTCTTGTTGGCCCAACACACAACACCTTGCACTGCAACAGGGAAAAGTCCAGCTGAAATGAGGTGGGGCAGAAGACTGACAACCAAACTAGACAGGCTCCACCCAGACCGACTACCCGTTGAAGCTGAACAAGACAGTGCAACCAGGTCTTTGAACATCGGGGATTTAGTGTGGGCCAGGAACTATGGACCGGGGGAAAAGTGGACACAAGGGGTAGTCATAGACAAAACGGGGCCACTATCATACATCATAGAGGGGGAAGGGGAACGGCAGATCAGGAGGCACATTGATCAGCTGAGGAAAAGGTCTCCGGAGTTCACCCAGGGGGCGACCAGCGGGGACCCCATAACACAAGACAACAACAATAGTCTTGACTGGCGGGTAGTTACACCATCGGGCAGGGGAGCAGAAACACACCCGAGGCGAGCGGAACCACCACCTCAGGGGAACACGGCTGCACAGCCAGCAGCCTTCATAATAACACAACAGCCCGTAGACCCGACACCTGCAAGGACACCCCAACAGGCAGCAAGGCCCAATGGGGAAACCAACAACAGAGCTGACATTCCAGCGGGGAGGTATCCTGTTAGGGCTCACAAGCCACCCACTTACTTAAAAGATTACGTTAGATAATATAACTCTATCTGGGGGGGGAGGGGTGTTGTATAGGTAGATTAGCAGGGGAGTGGTTTCCCACCGGCGGGAAATCCACGAGCCTGGGTTGGGTGATGTTTCCTGTGGCGGGAGATTCCCGGCTGGGGGTTGGCTAGCGTCCAGCGGCTGCCGGACTTATATTGAGCCACCTGGACGGGGATCCCCAGTCGACTCCACGTGTACCAATAAATCATTGCTGCAATACCTCGCTGTGTGCATGTCGTCGATCCGAACACAACAGAAATACCTTTTTTATTTCTAGACTAACCCAGTTTATTTTGAATTCCGGTATTCTGGGAATATGAATCTACTAAGATGTGCTTGGGCTGAAGCCTGTAGGTGTGTCAAATCTTTCTAAAACAAGGGACCCAATTCAAGAGAAAAAAAATCCTTCCTTCCCTCCCTTCCTCCCTCCCTCCCTTCCCCCACCAAAGCTGGAGATTGAGAGGTACAAAGTTGGACTGAATCACAGCTTACACAAAATATGAAGGCTGTTTCTGAATACATCAATTTCACCCCTTTTCTCCATGGAGATCAGTACCATTTTTGTCACAATCTTGAAAAGCAGAAGATGTGTCCAAAACCTGAGGAAGTATTTGAAGCAATCATCTTGAACTTTAGAAGAGCAGATCCGGAACAATGATTCTAATGAGGGTCAGATCATTGGCACAGACCCACTCTAGCCCAGAAAATGGACTCATCACAATGGGTATTACTTAGCAGAAACTAGACTTGTCTGCATATGTCAAACTGCTATCTAGCTACCTTAAATATTATATAGGCCAGCAAAATACTATCCAATTATTTGTTTAAATAAAATTCTGTGTGTGTCTGTCTGTCTGTCTTGCCACTGTTTTTCCCCCGGGGTGGGGCATCATGCATGCTCCCTTGTTGACAGTATGCCATTCTCAAATTATTTTAGAATACATGTCTCCCTGCCAGGTCTCTTTTGCCCTAGAAACATTACTCTCTATTTGCATCTTACATTTATATTCCAAATAACCGTATTTGTGTTATGGAACCCTTCACATATTAATTTTGTATCCTGCAGAGCCTGGAAAGGTTATGCCAGCTCAAAAACAAATTAATCAAACATGATGGGGCAGAAGAAAGCTGGCATAGCAGCCGTGGGCATTATTGTTACCCTTAAAATAAAAGAGGGGGTCATTTAAAAAGCAGGGCATTTTTTGCCAGCCCGCTGTGATTTTTGTGAGATGGAGCAATATTGATTCTTTCATGGCTCACTGCTGCCCTCTACCTAACATCTCCAGAAGAGCTGTTCCCCACTCTGCTTTTCATGACAGACAGCCTGCTGCAAATCAAATTTCATTTTCATAAACTCATGAATCTAAAGCTGTCATTAAACAGATGAGTTTGTGAGATTCAAAGACAGGAATGCCAAGCTCTGTCTCTTAAAAGAAAGAAATTGCCTGTCTTACTGTATCTCAAAAGATACCCACACAGACATAATAAGCAGGTACAAGGTGTTATGATTGTTCCTTCTGCAGTCATAACAGTTACTCAGTAGTCCTGAAGAATGCATCCTTGCATTCTGCTACTTGACATCTTTATTAACTCTGAGGTAGACATTAACTTTATTGTGTTTTTTTTAATTCATTCTGAGGGAGAAAACCTCTCTGGCTGGACCTCAGGGGACAACCCTCCCCACCCACAAACATATTTTCCAATAATTCAGGAACAGAACTGTTGGGCCATACAGACTTGCTGTGAAGCTTGTGAGCACATCCTTTCCAACGTAGTTGCCAATATTTGCACTATGTACTATATCCTTGTACTTTGTATTATATCATTCAACATTTATTTGTTACATTTCCACCCTACCACATCCATACGGAACTCTTGGCAGGTTAGCTACGTACAATTGTATGAATGCTTGAGGCATCTTCATCAGGTAAACAGGGGTCAGAACATAGCCATTCAGTTATTCCTTGGATACCTTGAAGATGGGGAGTACTAATACAGCTCCCCCCACACATATACTGTATTTCATGTTTCATAAGGGCCAATCAAGCAGACAATTAAAGCACATCAAATTCAACAATATACCGGGAGTGGCCAATTAGGTGCCTATAACAAGACAGGTTCTCCAGCAGCCAGCATTGAGAAGCATTCTTAATTCATTTTAGGGCAGGATTCTCCCAAGTAGCTAATATTGATCCCCAAGAGGTCAATATAACATTCGTAGCACTGTAAGTTACAATAATATTTAATAAATTATTTTCAAATAAATATTGGGGATCAATGAACCATCTGAGCCTCCACGATGGAGTTGATTGGCTGAAGATTTTGGGAACTCTTCTTCTAGAGTTAACTTGGACAGGCAGTATTATTTTTCCTCTCCTTCACCTAGTAGTGAAGGTACCAGGCTAGAGAACTCAAGACTGTGAGTTTTAGTCCTACCTTAGGCATGAAAAACTGGCTGGTTGACCTTGTGCCAATCGCTCTCCCTCAGCCCAAATCACCCCACAGGCTTGTTGTTGTGGGGGGAAGAAAGAATATGAAATATGTTTGCCATCTTGAATTACTTACAAAAATATTAAAAGGCAGGGTAAAAAAATTCAGATAACAGACATAATCCATTTTTAAAGCCATCCCAATCAAAGAAACATGTCGTTCTATTGGTACATGCTTCATCTTGGTTTATGTGATAGAAAGTATCCTGAAGACTATTGATATATATTTGCCTTTATTAAGAACTACACTGGGGTTATACGATATACCTGTGCTACAGCTTTCTCTGCTTTTCCTGGTGCTTCAGTTCACAGTGTAGATAGTTGTTTGGAAGGGGAAAGTACTCATCACAGAGTTCTCATCACAGAGTTACTCCCCCAAGAGAACTGGCCATCAACCCTGAAACAGATGCCAAGGGTTAAGCAACCTCTCCATCTTTGTTCCAAAATGGAAAAGAATCCAGTAAGAGTCCAATTTCTGATGAGTTACGGTATGTGCTTCCTTTCTTGTCTTTCTGCCTAAGAACTGATAACGATATCAGCATTATCTTTCAAGTGACCCTACCGTTGATCTCCGTAACAATTTTGCAGCTGCTCCTCCAATCCAGTTGGTTGAAGAGCTCTCTAACAATCTGGATTCAGCCACTTCTCTCCATTCTTGTTTTCTAAACGGAGGTCTAGCAGGTCTCTCTAGCAATATTGCTGATGCTCCTCCATACTTTATTTTTTTAAAGGAAGATCTCCTATGTTTCTAGCCACCTTGTTCCTACTGGTACTCCACCTGTTGTTGTTGTTTTTTTCCTTTAAAGACCAGTGTAGTGCTATTCCACAAGAGTGATGAATACCTGCTACTAAAAAGCCTGCATAAGCCCTGACTTGCATTTTAGAAAACACTAACCGGTCATCCCAAAGACAGTGGCTGAAGAAACCAGGCTTCAAATCATACAAGTAGCACTCACCAACATGGCCATGGAAAGCAATCTCAGCAACAGAGGAAGTGGGGGGGGGGGTTTGCTGCAGCCCCAAGTGACCAAAAAGAGCTGGGCAGATTCCAACTTCTAAAAGCATCATCACCACCGTGGCCCCAAGGCATTCAGCAAGGCTTGTGTCAGCGGAATATTGGAAATACTATTTTAACATTAGATCAGCTAAATAAAAAAAAAATTAGGGATCACCAAATATGGATTGGGAATGAAAAAAAGGCTTCAGCAAGAAGAGATGTCCTTAACAGTTTGTATGATATTATAGGGACAGGTGAATGACCCTGGTAAACAGCTAAACCAACCAAATTGCACCATTTAAAAAAAAACAACAAGCCAAATAATAACATTTAAATGTTCCACATTTAAAGATGTTCACAAATATTTCCGTTGGGGAAATGCTGATTTTTATGTTTCTGCAATGGGCAGAATGGAAAAAAATAATCAAACAGCACACTTCATACATTTTGCAGATATGGGCGAAACATCACAATCCTTTTGTTGCTTTTATTTTTGTTTCAAGTAACACAGCAAGTATATTATAGAGAATTAAGTTTTATCTGCAGATAAAATTGGTACATTGGTACATTTCAGAACAATCAATAGAAAAGATTATTCTCATCTAAGATGGAAGTTAAAGACTTTACTGTGTCTGCATGATGTTCTTCTTTTATTAGCCACCTTTCTTATTTCAACTGCCAGTTTTCACACACAAACAGATAAGCATAAAACCACAGAAAGGCTCAAAATGGAAGTTCCCACATGTCCAATTAAAAGTACTGTCAATGCAGCTTACAAACGTATTTTCAAATTGAGATCCTGGTTTTGATGCATTGCAGTGAAGCCACTGATAATCAAGGCTGTGTTTCTAGTTGACTAAGCTTTCTTCTTTTTGTTCCTCTTCACTCCAGATGGACCCCAGGAGAAAAGCATATTGTAGAGCACGGGTGTCAAATTTGATCATGTCACATGACATATCATGATGTATCGTGATGTGTTTGCCCTTGTGGAGCTGGGGTGGGTGTGGCCTGCACATGGCGCATCCGGCCCGCGGGCTGCCAGTTTGACACCCCTGTTGTAGAGCATAAGGAACACGAATGGAGGTTAATGAATTTATCTAATACAGTATTTCTCAGCCCCAGCAACTATAAGATCTGTGGTCTTCTCAAAATTCCCCAGGCATCTCAGCAAGAATCCTGGGTATTGAAGTCTACATATCTTAAAACTGTGAAGGTTGAGAAACACTGCTCTAATATCTTCTGATTAGAGGTAGATTCAGATGGATATACCCTATTGTTTTTGCAATTATCTCCCAGAAGCTACTTTTTTATTACCAATCAGAATTACGGTTTACTACTTTCATGTAAATTAAAATTATTTCTGACTGTAATCCTCTGTCTTCATATTAGATAATATTTTTTAAAAAAAATTGCTTAGAACTTGTTTCTAAGAAGACACGGATTAGATTGTATATCAGTTACTTAATAGGAGTGACATATTTCACAAATTAAGCAACCTGGATGGAGTGTTGGAGTTACTCTAATTTAATTCAAGCTCTTAAAATACTATCAGTAAAGGTAGACATTTTATATAACCTTCAAGAGAAATATCTGTAGCAGGTAAAGTGAGAAGGGTACTTACAAAAAGGATTTTCTTGTATCAAATGAGTTTGGGTAAGAGGTAAAATACAAAGCTCAGTTCAAGATACCTTTCAAAATCAACTCTGGCCAAATGTTTTTTAAAAATTCTGAAGTAGTTTCAGTCTTGTAAAGCAGGGGTCTCCAACCCCCAGTCTGTGAATCGGTACGAGGCCATGACATGCCAGCAATCGGTTCACACAAACAAGCAAAGCCCCACTCATGAGATGCAGCCAGCACACAAAACCACACACACTGTGGTTCATGGAAAAACCTTTCTCCATGAAACCAGTCCCTGGTAACCAAAAGGTTGGGGACCTCTGTTGTAAAGGAATATGGAGATAATTTTGAAGAAGGAATGCAAGAACAGTTAAGGAAACATATTCTGCTCTAGGAAAGAAGCCAGGTGAGAAGGAAACTCAAGGTAACCCCATCTTGATTCTGTTTAGTATAAGGGAAGGCTGGGTTTTAAGATTCTGTTGTTATTATACTCTACAACAATAAAGCAAAATTCCAGCAGTTTTTCTAATGTCAGTTTTATGACCTAGCCCATTTTGAAAAATTGACAAGTTCTTTGAGGCATGACATAATATTTTGCAGCTTACAACATAAAAATAAATGCACCATCATTTATGCCTTGTACTAACTGCAGGAACTTCTGACAAAACCCACTTTGCACATTAACTTTGAATAATCCAGTATACAATAAAACATTTTCCAGTAAAGATATTATTAGCATCACATAGCAATAGTAAGGTTGCAACAGAGAAAAAGGATGAGGATCATCTTCTTTGTACTACCTAAGCCTAGATAGTTAGGTTTGGGTCTCAGCTGATAGAAAGAATCCTAGGAATCACTACCAGGTTTCAGCATGTTTCTCTTCTGAAAAGAAAAAGACAACTATTACAAATCTCCTCCCTCCCTAATTCTTCCTGCAACCATTGGCATTCTTCACTAAAAGTTATTCTGGAGGATTGGAGATCCTAGTCAAGCAGAGATAAAGGCTTTAAAAAGTATCTTTCCCCCCTTTTACCTAGGGATCCTTTATAGCAGTATTTCTCAACCTTGGCCACTTTAAGAGAGGTGAACTTCAATTTCCAGAATTCTCCAGACAGCTTGCTGGCAAAGGAATTTTGGGAGTTGACATCCAGTTTTTCTAAAGTGGCCATGGTTGAGAAACACTGCTCTATAGGGCAAGCCATACATGGAACAAGGTTCCCTTTCCTTTCCAGTAGGCTAAGATTCAATCATATTTTGCATGTTTCAAAATTAATGTATAATAGCAATAGCACTTAGACTTATATACCGCTTCACAGTGCTTTCAGCCTTCTCTAAGCAGTTTACAGAGTCAGCATATTGCCCCCTAATAATCTGGGTCCTCATTTTTACCAACCTCAGAAGGATGGAAAGCTGAGTCAACCTTGAGCTGGTGAGACTCAAACTGCCAAACTGCTGGCAGCCGGCAGTGAGCAGAAGTAGCCTGCAGAACTGCATTCTAGCCACTGCACCACCAGGGCTCTTCCAATATAAATGTTTAATGTTTCAAAATTAATGTATAAAAATACCCCCCTCCAAATGATCAGGGCTCCACATAGCTCATTCCCTGCATATGAGTAACTCCTTGCCATAGGAGCTGGAAGACATGGAGATTTTTTAGTCTAAGCCCCAAGATAGAAGTCCTTATACCTTCCTGGATAAATGGTTGTCCAATCTTTTCTTGAAAACCTCCAGTGATGGAGCATTCACAACTCCAAGAAGCAAGCTGTTCCACTGATTAATTGTTCTGTGTCAGGATATCTCTCCTTGGTTCCAGGCTGGGGAGTAATTCTATAAGAATTGCTGTTAAAATGATTTCCAAGTATTTATTAGTGGTTACAGGTTAAAGGCATCTTTATGCACAAACACCTTCAACTCACAAAACTAATATTGAAGAATCAAACTGTTTGATAATAGAAAGTAAAGATAAAGGTTACCTGTGTCCAGTCATGCTTGACTCTAGGGAGGGCGGTGCTCATCTCCATTTCTTAGCTGAGACAAAAAACATTGTCCGAAGACATTTCCATGGTCACTGTTGTGATTCAGGGTCAGCCTGTGGGTTCGGCATTTGGGTAGGACGACTCAGAGGAGGAGGAGGGGGTGTTGGAGAGGTTGCTGAGGGGGTTGGAGGGCTTGCTGATGAGAGCCCTCAGCCAGGCCCCTCCCACCTGGTCAAGACGCAGACCCAGCTGTGTGAGCCTGACAGCATGGATGAAGATGACCCACAGCTGGCCCTGTTCAAGGACGCCCGATGCAGGAGGCAGTCAATCAGGAGTAAACAGAGGAAGGCAATGGGGTACCTCTGAAGGAGGCAGAGAGAAGCCACGCCCTGAACTGTATAAAAGGGGAATGCGTGGGAGGGCTGGTTTGCTGAAGGCAACTGTTTGAATAGTTCCTGTTTCATGATTCGTGTTTGCTCTCTTTGCTCTGTTTATGTTTTTATGTTAATAAATTTGGCAGGCTTAGTTCCAGCCTCTTGCCTTCTTATAAAAGGGGTTGTCCCTGCCTTATCTGCAGGGCCGGTAGCAGGCTGGTACAGAACAGTCACATAGTGAGTATGACTATATGCTGAGGCACAGAATGCTATTGCCTTCCCACCAAAGTGGTACCTATTTATCTACTTGATTTGCATGCTTTAGAACTGCTAGGTGGACAGGAGTGGGGCAAGTAACTGGAGCTCACCCATCACACTGCGTTCGGTTCTCAAACCCAGGCTATCAGCTTTCCAACTTTTCAGTGACTTTAAATCATAAGGTTTAATTCAACAACTCCGGTCACTTTTTGGTTTAAGGTTTTCCCTGTATATAACCACAGAACTGAGAGTTAAATTCAGCTCTTTCAGGTAGGACCCAATCAGACAGCCAGGATAAAATGTAATCTATCAGTTCTTGAACAGTCAGAAAAGGATGCTGGTTATAGAATATGCTATCTTTATGGACTTGCTGCAAGCTGCTTCAGTACTGCTTCAGTAACAAAGCATGAAGCCAGTGTCATGAGAACATGTCACATAAAAATAATGGTTGTGCTGTCATTAGTGAAAGGTGACAATCAGCCCATAAATGGCTCCACAATAGGCATGGATGAATTTCAGGATTTCCAACTTTGATTCAGCTTGTTTTATTCCACCATTTCACAATAAGAAAGAAAAACATGAAAATGTGCCTGCATTTTGGAATTTTCCAAGAGTGACCATTTATGTACATGCTTTGCCTTATACACCCATTTTCTGCAAGTGATTTTAACTAACACAGCAGATTTTTGTGTCTTATTTTTTACAACATATACTTTTCAATGCTTTTCTAGTACTGTACAATATTTTATTTTGTACAGAGATTTAATGGGAATACAGCACTTCAGTTCAAAGAATACAAATTTCAAAGAAAAACTGAGTTTTGTTGTTCTTGAAGAAAGCTACTATTCCAACTGAAATCTAAATTTTCTCTCTCATCACTAGTCCTAAACAACTTCAGTCTGCTTTTTTGTTGAACAGAGTAGGCTAACATTTAAATTACTAGTTATTGCTTTTATTTCACATAGTAAGGTAAAGGTAAAGGTTCCCCCGTACATGTGTACTAGTCATTTCTAACTCTAGGGGTGGGTGCTCATCTCCATTTCAAAACCGAAAAGCCAGTGCTTGTCCAATGACTAGACGCCAAAGGCGCACGGAACACTGTTACCTTCCCACTGTAGTGGTCCCTATTTTTCTACTTGCATTTTTACGTGCTTTCGAACTGCTAGGTTGGCAGAAGCTGGGACGAGTAACAGGCACTCACTCTGTTACGCGGCACTCGGGATTTGACCCGCCGAACTGCCAACCTTCTGATCGACAAGCTCAGTGTCCTAACCCACTGAGCCACCGTGTCCCTATTTCATATAGTAGAGTATCACAAAAAATGGCAAGATCCAAACTCTCAACTAAGCTATTTATCTATTAAAATAGTCTTCTATGATTTATTGAATTTAGATATTTATTTTAAACTCATTTCGCAGTGTTTGTACATGGAGGCAGAATTATATATCAAAAGAGAATTTCAATTCACCTTCAAATGAATAAGAATATACCAAATGGGCCATCCACAGTCCATAATCCACATCCCTACAGACAGACCTAGCAGAGAAATCATTGTGATCTAAAGGCAGGTACTGGGCAGGTTTTAATATAGGATGATGAAAGAGAACCAAATTGGATACTGTTTTAATAACATACAGCTATTTTAATTTGTTTTCCATTAATTAATTACAAATGAGGAAATGAATCTTCTGGGATGCAGTGTCAAAAGAGAAGATACTTATATTTTTTGTCCTCAGCATCTGAAAATACATCTTCAGAGGCAAGTGGAAATATAATCCCGCAGTGAGGCATTACCTTGATATGGTTGTGGGTTTTGCATGCTCCGAGGAAAATGAGAGCTATGCCAGAGGTTCAACAGTATGGACAAGTCTCTTAGAGAAGCCAGACAAAGTGTGTCTCCCCTATAAACAATATAATATAAGACATAATTTCAGAAACCTATACTGGATCAGTCATCCATACAGATTGTGCTAGGTGTTGGAGTTCCTGAACATCTGGTGACAAATGGTCTGTAAGACTCAGAGCTATTGGCCAGTAGCTGCAGGACTATTGGAAGAAAAGGTGCTTATTCATTGCAAATATATGAAAACAAGGGTATAATGATTAGCTGTTATAAATGAAGTCCAATAAAAAGAGGATATCAGAAAACAATGTACTTGTTCTAAAAAGAACATCTGCAATCAGAAATAGCAGAACAGGGGCTAAGCAGATCAACAGCAATTTATAATATGAAATAAAGAATTTACAGTAGCAGAATTGGAAGAATTGCAAAGGTTTATCCAGGGTAAAGAAACTGAAACCTCGCCAACAGAAGTTCAAGCTGTTGAAGAAAACCAGAGAGATTTGGCAGTAGACGAAGCCAGCACAGTTACTGAATTGTTTTCATGCTCAAACTAAGCACCCTGTCCTCAGCCTTCTCTTCAGAAAGAACAAAGCTCTCTAACTAAAAACTGAAGAATTGAAAAAAAAACTGAACATCTAGAGCAGTACAAAAACAACAGCATATGGTTGCCTGCATTGAAGCAGGTTACAAAAAAACCTCACACAGCTAGCACAAAAAGTAAACGATGCCAATACTATAATATCAAATATAAGCACCAGTTCACTGCAAGAAGCAAACCACTAGTACGCAACATGGCTGCAGTTATAAATTGAATACCTTGTATGTAAAATAAACAAAGAAGAAAAAAAAAGCCAAACAGGGCGCCACCCCCAAAATGAAAGACCACGTTGGAAAATAAGATCAGCAAGCTGTGATCAAATGCAAGCAAGCAAGAACAGGTGAAGGAAAAGAAGCTGAAGAACAACAAGAGCAAAGAATACCTGATCAAGAAGCAGCACCTAGAAATAAGGAAGATGAAGGAAGGATTGGAAATAAAAAAAGCAGCAGGTTAAAGCTATAGCCAAGAAACCAGCAGGCAAAGAAGCTTTAATTGCACACTAGAAGCTTTGGACTGGACAGGAAGAACAGAAAAGTAATGACAATGAATCATGCCCTTTTGTTCATGCAGCAGTGTTGACAGACTCTACCTACCAAGGAGCACAGATGAGCATGGAATGCCGCAGGTACCCTAGACCACAGGTACCCTAGACCACAGGTACCCTAAACCACAGGTCTGCAACCCGCGGCTCCGGAGCCGCATGCGGCTCTTTCAGCCGTCTCCTGTGGCTCCCAGTCCTCTGCCATGTGCAGTCCCCCAAAAAAAAGTGGGACTAAAAAAGTTCAACCAATCAATTCAAATACGCAGGGTAGGTGCATATCTCGCCTTGGCTCCACTCTTCAGTCAAACCCTGTTCTGTGCATGCGGGCATGTACGCGCATGCGCACACATTTTTTGCGGCTCCCAGTTTTTCCTTTTGTGAGGGAACCAGTTCTGAGTGGCTCTTTCACTGTTTCAGGTTGCTGACCCCTGCCCTAGACAATTGCAGAAGGAAAAAAGAGCATTGGAAGAATACCTGAAGGACAGTGAAGAAGATGCATTAAAGCTGGTACACCATGAAGGCTTATTGACTACTGTACCAAAGAGACTAAACTGGCTTGCAAGAAAGGCTAAATGAAGAACAGAAAAGAGCAAGGCAAAGCATTACATGGCCAGTACACACACAAAAAAACACACACAGAGAGAGAAGGAGATCCTTGCAGGTAAAGCAGATAACAACAAGGCCTGGAAATAGCTAAGAGTAAGAGAGTTGAAGAAAGAGACTAATTCTGACTGCACAAGACCAAACCTTAAGAACAAATGCATACAAAGCCAGAATTGAGAAGGCAACAACAGACAGCAAATTCTAGGGAAAGAAGCTAAAGAAACAGTGGACCACCTAGTTAGCTGTTGCAGAAACTGGGACTTTACATTCAACAGACAAACACCTGCCACATAACAACCCAGACTTTAAATTGTTGATAAGAAAGCCAAAGATGTCTGGATAGTGATAGCTGAGGTACCTGGAGACAGCAGGATAGAAGATAAAGAACTGGGGAAAAAATCACAAAGTACAAAGGCCTGCAAATAGAAACAGAACAACTGTGGCAAAAGAAAGCAAAGATACTACCAGTGGTGGGATTCAAATATGTGAACAACCGGTTCTCTGTGTGGATGCTGCTTCCAGAAGTACATTCTAGGCCTGGGCAGCAAAAATTAGCTACTGGTTCTGCCAAAGTGGTGCAAAGTCCCACCACTGGATACTACCAATAGTAACAGGATCCTTGGGTGCAATCCCAAACCTCCTGAAGCACCATTTGAACACCATTGGCATTGACAAAACCCTTTTCAGTCAATTGCAAAAGGCAGCTTTATTCAAAACAGCTTACATCCTGCAACAATAACACCATAAAAGAACAACAGCCTCTATCTATCCCAGGTCTTGGGAAGGACTCAATAAAGTGGACAAAAATGCCAGATTCAGTCTAAACATTTGGCTGACTATGTGACCAACCAATTTTTTTTAAAACAAACAAACAAACTATGGAGCCTTTTTTCCTAGCCAGGGAGAAAGGTTTGCTTTGATTATTTGAGAGAGGAAACGGATTAGTCTCTTTTCATGGCATGCTGTGAGGTAATATTCTCCCCCATTCCCAATTTGTAATTAATCAGAGGAAAACAAGACAAGAAGCTGAATGCAGCTGAAATCTATATAACAAGAGGATATGTAGATTGATCTGGAGCAGGGGTATCAAACTGCTAGCCCACAGGGCGGTTGCATCATGCTGAGGCCGCACCCACCCCAGCTCCAGCAATGCAAAAAAAAAAAGTCATGTTACATCGTGACACGTCACGTGAGGCAGAGAGTTTGATACCCATGATCTGGAGTCTTCAAGAAAAACAATTTCATGCAAAATAACCTATAAAGGGCTATAGGGAACTAATATTCTACTAAAACTTCATGTACAATATTTTCTCAAGAATTTTTGTAATGCCATTTACAGTAAATCAGTTCATTGCTACCTGCACCTTTGTTAGCTGTACTGCAGTTTATAAGAAAAAGAAGAGAAAAAAAGACAAGAGTTCCTTAAAGTCACTTAAAAAAGATCACTTAGGAAAGAAATGTGATCTAGAGGCTTCCTGATCCACAGCTGCATTGCTTAGCTTCTATTGACTCTCCAATCTCATCTTCACACTAGATAAAATATTCCAAAAATTTATTTCTTTCTACATCCATTTCCTCAGTTTCCACCTCATATTGCTTTATGTTGACGAAGTACTGGACAAAATAATCTCCCAGTGCTTCCCTCATGCACTCATCTTCTTGGAGAGCCACAAGAGCATCTTCCAGCTTCAGAGGGATCAAGCCTGCTTTCGTCAGAGTGGAGCTCTGGATCTTCCCTGTGGCCTCCTGGAATGTGAGCTTTCTCTTTACCCCATCCAGACCTGCGGCAATTGTAGCTGAGAGCACCAAGTAAGGGTTGGCTGTGGCTGAGCCCAGCTGATTTTCCATCCAGGTCCCCTTGTCGCCATGATTTTGGATGTTAAATGCACAGCTGTTGTCATTCCATGCTCCCTTGGCAACCACAGCCTCTTTGGAGCCTTTGCTACACCCACTGTAGCTTTTGCGGCAGGTGACGGTGGGGGCCAACAGGCAGCTGAGAGCTGCAGAATGCATCAGTAGCCCAGCCAGCCAATTCTTCCCTATTTCAGTCAGCTCTGGGGATCCAGAACCCAAAGCAAACAAATTATGCCGTCTGCTACTGTCCCAAAGGCTATGGGTCAGAACTCCAGAATTATATAATCCATCCTCGGTGAAAAAACTGGCAATATAATTGTACTTTTTGGCTACTTCTTTAATGCCTGTCCGAAAAGTGAAGGCACTGTCTGCTGCACCCAGGCCAAACTCTGGGTGAAAAGAGATCTCCATCTGGCCAGGCCCAGCGGAGGATGAGAAGCTTTCAATGTTTGCCCCAGCGTGATACATGCCATCCATGAGTTCCTGGATGAAGGACTGATCATGATTGCTGAGTAGGGTGGCAGCGGGAAAAGAGATGGTCTTTGAATTGACAATTTCAGCAATGCCGTAGATGCAGAATTCGTAAGTGAAGGCCGAATACAGCGCAAAGCCGTTATCCCGGAGCTGGCTCAACTGCTGCTTGGCAATGTGCCGAGGCGAGGTCAAGAGAGGATTACCCATCACCATAAAGGGATCACAGATCACTCTTGCTGTTTGTTCTGCCCATGGCAAAATCCGGAATGTTGATAAATCGGGTCTCAGGATGATGTCGCAGTTAAAACTGCTTGTAGGAACATGGCCTGGCTCGCGATCCCTTGGATTCAGGGTCAGCTCAAGGTAGCCTTTTGGCATGGCAACCCCATGTATTGCTTTGGTCTAAACAGAAGGAAGAAGAACATATGGCTGTGCTTTGGATGGATTAATCATCCCTAAATAGCACTATCACATCGACAGATTACATGTCTGAGGGAAAGTTCTGATGGTTCAGAAGGAACCATAGCTAATTGTCCAAGGGAAAAGCCATACACTCTGTAGAAGTGTATGCAGTGTATGCAGTGTAGGAGTTGACACAGGATGTGGGTACATCTGTATGCTTATATGTGTGTGTTTCTGTGTCTATGTGGGGTGGGATGACAAAAGGCTCAATAAACAAGTCATAATGCTGCTAAGAAAGGGACCTCAGGTCTCTGGGTCCAGACCTCACAATCAAGACAGTTCCCAAATGAGCTTCCAGAAAGCAGCAAATATAATAGGATAGTGACATAAAGGTCTGATAACACAGGGCTCTCCAACCTGTGGGCCGTGGCCCAGTCCCTTTTGGCCAATGGGCTGCGGGAATGGCTAGTGAGTGCTATTTGTGCATGCATGCATGGGAGTACTAGTGCCGCCACCAGCATCATGTTGTCGCTAGCGGCCCATTTGCGCATGCGTGCTATTGCTAGCGGCCCGTTTGCAGGTGCTAGAGGCCCGCTTGCATGGGCGTGCAGGCACCAGCACTGTCACCAGCATTGCTGCAGGTGCACGTAATCCACTTGCACATATGTGCAGATGCTGGCATCACCACCATGCATGCGCCTTTTTGCGCATGCACACACATGCACACACTCTGCTTCTCCCTTTCCCTCCGGAAAGGTTGGGGAACTCTGTGATAACACACCAGCTAGCATATCTACAGTGTTGCATTATGGAACTAATGCTGCTCAGTACATTTTTGACAAATAATATTAAGAATTAGCAATTGGACCAAGCTTCTCTATGAATGCAGATATTCATTTTAATTTATGATTTTATTTTAAAAAATATGTTCAGCTACAAAGAACCTGAAGTAAGTTCAATTTTATTGTCGCCTTAAGTGCTTTCTGGGTATAAAGGAAGATTAAAAATGGTAATAATAATGATGATGATGGTAATGATGTTAACAGTATTGCAATGTTATAAGTGAGTTTAAAATTTGAGTTTCCACATGCCTAGAGTATTTCATTTCTCAGGGCTTATTTTGTTGTATTTTGGTAATATTAGGGAAGTAGAAACAATTTTAAAGGAGGGAATGGCAGTGGAGAAAGAGGGGATATTAGCTGTGTATATCACAACTGAAACTATACTTTTGTAATTTTTAATGAGATCCCTCATGAGATCATTGAGTCAAGAGTATAGAATTACTTTCCAGCAACATTTTCTCTTTGAAATATTTTGTAATGTCCTCCTTGAAAGATGGTGATAGTAGTTTAATTTTATGGAGGAAATTCCTAAGAAGTCATGTAGGCTGACTGTGATGGAACTGTTTCCATCAAATTTGGAATGGTATGAAGGAATGAACTTGGGAGACATGGAGAAGAGCTGCAGCAAGGGTAATGGGCAGATAACAGGTACCTTAGCCCACAGCAAGAAAGTGGGCATGGCAAAGGTCTCAGAAAGTTTCTTGGGCTGTAAAGGTGAACAGAGAGAAATGCACTTTCAGACTTGCAAGATTCTCTTAATGTAACCTTACAATGAAATAGAGTTAGTTCATCTGAATGTGCTTCTTTGTCTGTATCACCCTGCAAGGCTGATAAAAATTTTACCCAATATACCACACCCCCAAAAATGGCAATACGCAGTAAATTGGTAAGACATCCAAATGCCTTACAGTACTACAGTCTTTTAAAGGCCACTCTGTATAAAATAAATGTGTGGGGTTTTTTCCCATCATATTACAAAGAACGTCTTACTGGTAAGTCTGAATTTAAAACAGCAATGAGGTTTTACTCATTGCTGTTCCTGGCCTTTGAATAATATTTGGGAGTCAGTGAATACTTGATTGAACTTAAAATAGTTTGAACCATTGCAGATGTGTTTTATTGCAACATCTTTAAACCTTTTAACCCAGCCCATGAAGCAGCAGACTGCCTGACATTCTGAGTTTTACTATTCAAATTGCAAAAGTAGTTAAGCCAGGTAAAAGGCACCTTTTAAAAATATTGGCAATATAGACAATAAGTGGCTTTGGAATGAGGCAATTCCCTACAGCATCCTTTATCAGTGCTTGGCAAAATGCACCCCCCTCCCCCACCACAAAAAAAAATGCAAACACTTCCAATCCACTACCTGTTGTGTTGTTTTCCAAATTGAGCAAGTAATACTTGCTTTACAGTGTGCCCAGCATAAATTAATCCTGAATTTAGTAGCAATGGCATGTTGATTGCAACACGCATTAGCTGAATCACAAGAACAGGTCAAGTGGGAAGGGATAAATTTTGAAAAGGTGCATGTCCCTGACTTTTGATATATCTCCCTTGTGCTAAGAATGCTTTCTAGGGTGTTTCTCTCATCCTTCACTGAATGGGAGTGGACAGACTGGCCTGTTCCCATCACCCATGTCGCCTATTGAACATGGCAAAATCTAGCCAGGCCAACAAACAGTACTTGAGAACGGTGAGTCTACCCTATCATATCAGTATTTTAGTAGTGCACGAAGTAAAGGTCAGACTGTAGGATTATATCTCACCTTCTAAAAACAGCATTAGTAATAACAATAGTCATAGTGTTATTTGTTATTAACCATACACCAATATACAGTAACACCATCAGGTATAGCCAGTATTGTTATCATTAATATCAAGATGCAGCTGCCCTATTGTCAGTGCGATGCAGTTTAATACAAAGTGTTTGAGAGCCAGTTTGGTCCAATGGTAAAGGCACCAGGCTAGCAAGACTGTGAGTTCTAGTTCCACGTTAGGCATGAAAGCCAGCTGGATGACTTTGGTCCAATCACTGTCTTGCAACCCAACCCACCTCACAGTGGTTTTGTGGTGGGGCAATAGGTGGAGGAAGGAGCATTAGGAATGTTTGCTGCCTTGAGTTATTTATAAAAATGATGGAGGCAGGATAAAAATAAATAAATAAATAAATAATAAAAAATGTTTTTTCTAAATATATAAATGCACATGTGTGGAAGATGGACTACATCCATAAAACGGGCCATAAAGATGGAAGGGTTGAATCTAAGAAATGTCAACTGCTACACATGTGGAAAAGTACCAGATTGAAGTTTACTATGAAAACAGAAGAAATGGTTCTGAAAACAAGGAAAAAATTATCAGAATAAGAAATGGTTCCCAAGTGAACCAAATGAACCAATGGCATTGCAGTGGAAAAGTACTAAGCAGTAGGAAAAGACTGCCACACTGGGACTGCCCAAGCTTTGCTGGAAATTACAATACAAGAAAGAAATTATAGTATTGGGAGCTATCATACAGAATGACGTACTGAGGTGTCCTATTCAATACTCCTGAAATCCAGCCTTGCTAGCCAGATTGTGAATTGGGTATGCACAGTTATGTGAGCATGACTTAATAGAGCTTTTAATTCAGCAAGTGAATTACAAAGCTGTATTCCTGCTTCTTTGTGATCGGAGTCTCTGGATAAATAAGAATAAAAAGTAATCCTATTGCATTTTATGACTTTTGGTATCACAGTAGCAGCAGTAACAGTATTTTAAAGTAATGATTTATACTTCCATGTCAAGTTTAATTTTCTTAAGATGGCATTAATTTTAAACAAATATAAGTTATTCTAGAAAACTGAGCTGGGCAAACACAGAGAGAATGATTACAAAAGGTATTAGCTTACCGGTATTATCTTTTACCAGTACTAAATTCTATGGAAAACAGTTGGTATCTGTTGATGCCTAAATGACATCAGTGAAATACTATAGATCTAACCTTAAAGTTTAAAGAACAGAGCCTAATGAAGCAAGAGGTAAAAACAAAATAAAGTAAAATGTATTTTTTACAGTTCAAAGGACATATAGCATGAAAGCAAATGCCACTGCATTTCTAATTGTACTAGCATATTTTTATGATCACCAAGTAAAACCTGAAATATTCAAGATAAGAATTAAGCAAAAAGTGCTGCCTGCAAGCTGCCCATGCTGGCTATTGCAGAAACAACTTGCAAAAAAGCTACTGGTGATCTCTATTTTCTATAGAACTATTACCAAAAATATATAATGTGATCTTTAATTATTGCTTAACAAAATACAGATAGTCCTCAACTTACAATAGTTCATTTAGTGACTATTCAAGGTTACAACAGCATTGAAAAATTGTGACTTATGACCATTTTTCACAGTTACACCTTTGTAGCATCCCCATGATCATGTGATAAAAATTCAGATGCTTGCCAACTGGTTCATACTTTATGACCATTGCTGTGTCCCAATATCACATGATCACCTTTTGCAACCTTCTTACAAGCAAACTCAATGGGGAAGCCAGATTCACTTAACAACTGGGTTACTAACTTATCAACTGCAGTGATTCATTTAACAACTGTAGCAAGAAATGTCATAGAATGGGGCAAAACTCAATAAATATCTCACTTAACAAGAGAAATTTTGGGCTCAATTGTGATCATAAGTCAAGGACTACCTACAGTGCTATAATTTAAATCATTATGCATTTCTGTGGTATTATCTGATTGGATTGAATCACTCAAAGAGTTGGGTATTTTTGTCACTAGACTAAGTTACATGCTGTCCTTTTTGTATCTCTGGTTGTTTGCCTTGGACTCTTGAAATTTGCTAGGATCAGATCAAACCAACCTTTTGTTAAGGTGATCCACGCAAAAAGATACATCTGAGGAGGAAAAGCTTGGATGTGTAAAAAGAACCCACTTTGCCAAGCTGCATGAATTAAGTTTTCTTATAATAGAGGGAGAGAGATATGAATAAAACATATTTAGAAGGTTCTTGGTGAACCTAAGGGCAATTTATGGCATACTGGAGTAACAAAGGTTTGCAAAGTGGCAAAAGGAGCCACTGCATCCAGGAAACAGGAAAAGAATACAGACATACCCGGAAAAACCGAGAAGGGATGCTCTTGGATCTTGACACACCATGGATATCTGTGGTTTCAAACCTGACAAAGTGGACATTGTCCCTTGCCATCTGTTCCTCGATGTGCTCTATCTCAGTGGTGAAGTGAAGAAAATCACCACTGCCCAGTTTCTTCCCACTGGAATCTCTTCTGGATTCTTTTTCTTTAAACAAAAAATTAAAATGCAATCATCATAAGGTAGGGTTTAAATATTTGCCATTGACATACCTTTTTGACACAATATTTGAGAAGTGGGTGCCCTTAAGAACACTGATCTCCAGGATTCAACCAGCTTTGAATTCTGGGTTGGAATGATGGGAACTTGTCTTAAGACTGAATGATGAACCACTTACACGAGAAGGAGGTTAGTAAAAAACATAAATAATAGGGCTGTGCAAAGAGTTCAAAAGAGACCCTTCTCAAACTCATTGGCCCAAGTAAGCTGCTCCTCCTTGAAGTATTAAAGTAGCTGCTTCCTCTGGGTTTCTCTACTGCCTATGCACCTGTGCTGCCAGTTCCAACAGTGTTGATTTTTCATGAACACACTTACTTGTTGGTTGGTTTGTAAAATTTATACAGCTACACTTCCCACACTTGCGACAAAGACACAGAGGCATGTCAAGAAAGCCTTTAAAGCAGCCATGCTTCTTCTGGAGAAGCCAGTCACTTTAATAGTACAGGACTTTGAGAATAACTCAATCCCAATATTTTGCATACCCTAAATAAGAGATGTCTGCATCTGTATGTGATTTTCAAATAAAATCAAGTTTGGAGTGCAAATAATTCTCCAGCATAGGTTCTGTACTATGTAGTGGCCAGGTGGGAATGAAATATTTGCAATGGCACCTAACAGTTCACACCATCTCACCCTACCTTGATGCTACAAATTGCTGCCATTTAACATATCTAATACTGTTTGAACTAATTTTCCCTATAATTTGCTTACTGTTGTGTTTTATCATTTTCTTTTATATCTCCTTACATGTATGACACTGGTTTTGAATGAAGGTAGTATATAATGCCATAGTATCAATTACAGCAATCATACTTTATTGCATGCTTAGCCGATAATAGCAGAATCCCTCTATTTCATATGGGACTTAATGCGCTTACCAGATGTGGGCTCAAAGTTAGTAGGTGGAGTTTTGACCACCTTTGGAAAAGGGGTCCGTTGACTCCCAACGGCCTGCTCCAAATCATCCCCTTTTGATGGCTGTTTCTCCAACCCAGCAGAATTGTAACCCAGTTGGGGCTTTCCTCCTTGCCCTGATCCATGCATGTGCACAATGGGAACTTTCTGGTCAATGCCTCCTAAATGAGGAGGAGGAGTTTCCATACATTGACATCGTTCCTCCCTAGACTTCAGAAGTGCATGGCAAGAGGTGGCCCTGAGTTCACTGCTGTCCCAGGTCCAGTTGCTTAACAAGGGACTCTCTTTCAATACACTCTTAAACTCTTGCAAAGCTTGGTTGGGAATGCCAGGCTCCAAAACAGACACGTCTTTGCTCTCTTCTTTTTCCTGGGTTGCTCTAGGATGATTCCCGTCCATTTCCTCTGTTGGGTGGAACTTACTCCTGTCCCGCACTGAGCAAGTTTTATCTTCATCTGGTGCTATTTCAGAGGTCTCCTCGCTTCTCCTTGTGTCTAGCCACCCCAGGTGCTCATCTTTGCTCTCTATGTCTGTTTTAAATGTTTGATCTTTTCTGCCAAAGGATTCTACACCCCTGCAATCTTCTGAGTGATCTCTGCAGGGTTCTTCTTGGCTGTGTGATAAGCCTTCTTTTACCTGGAAATCTTTGGGGAGGGTCTCACCTGCTTCCTGAAACTGAGGCGGTTTATCTACATACAGCTCCCGTGTCCCTTGATTTAAAGAGTTTGCACCAAGAGACGCCTCCATTGTTTCACGTTCTGTTGCCAAGAGCTGTGTCCCGCTGATCTTGCTTCTTTGTCTGCTACTCAATCGACACACACGGTTGCCATCAGTTTCCTCGTGGTCAGCTCCAGCAGACGTCTGCAAAAATCAGAAACTCTTTTTGTTCGGGAAGCTTCAATTAAATGAAATATGCATTTAGACTATAATGGTGCAGCCGTGAAATGAGATCCTGTGCATAATATGTGTGTACCGCATATTCTAAAAGGCCAAATTAAAGTCACAATGACTTCAAATATAAAGCATTATCTATTCAAAGATTTCCCCTTTAATATAACCTAAATACTAAAATAATGGGTCCTTTGTTTTTTCCTTATATTTTTTTCCTGATTATCTTTAACTGGCAGATTAGAGGCAATCTAGCCTGTCACTTTATCTGCACAAATATGTCTTGTGGAAAACCAAACTTCCTGTGATTTTACAATGATTTTTTTTTCTTAAAAGAAAAATGCCTCTTTTGTCTGATATGTAAATATCAATTCAGCATCCGCAATCCAAATTTGTGCTGCTTATAAATGCATGCACAAACCGGTGCTACCATCTAGCTGCTGGGATTAAATACACAGTGTCTAATAAAAGGAACCAGTGCATTGATTTAATTGTCTTTCTCTCCCATCCCTACCAAAATGTCAACCTGTGGAACCGTAAAAATTTTTAAAAGGCTGAGAACATACAATTGCTCAAGACAATTTTCATTTCTCTTTCATTATAAATGTCAAGGTTAACCTTGATCTTGAAAAAAAATGCTAGAATTGAACTCAAGAGAGCCCTGACACAGATTAAGCCCCAAATATCTTTACTATGTTGCAAAAGTATATCTAGACAATAGAAGATGTGTTATTGCTTTGTTTTTAGCACTGGTGACAGCAGCCAATCTCAGCACACCTCACAAAGCTAAGCTGCCTAGGACTTGGATAGAAAACAACCAAGATGTTGCAATGCTATAAGCTGAAATGGAAAGTGAAAACAAGTATGACAAACCTCTTCTTTTTTACATATAACTTTTATTAAAGACATTTTAACAGGATAAAAACAATACCAATATTAGAAAAGAAACAAAGAAAATAAGGAAGAATGGACTTCCAGTCCTGTGCAGCAGTGCAGCAGTCGAGGGGTTCGGGACTCCATGCCCTTCAGCTGAGTTTCTTTCTGTTAGGGGACCCTAAATGGGCCAGAAGCCACCCCAAAGAGGCAGCAAAGAAGGAAGGAAGTCCCAAGGGGCACGGAGAGATGGCGGTCGACCCGATCGGTCCAGGAGAAGCCTTCCAGAAACTAACAGGAGAAAGGCTAGCCTAACTTTAGAGCACAGGTCTGCAAACCGCGGCTCCGGAGTCACATGCGGCTCTTTCAGCCGTCTCCTGCGGCTCCCAGTCCTCTGCCATGTGCAGTCCAAAAAAAAAAAAAGTGGGACTAAAAAAGTTCAACCAATCAATTCAAATATGCAGGGTAGGTGCATATCTCGCCTTGGCTCCACTCTTCAGTCAAACCCTGTTCTGCGCATGCGCGCATGTACGCACATGCGCACACATTTTTTGCGGCTCCCAGTTTTTCCTTTTGTGAGGGAACCAGTTCTGTGTGGCTCTTTCACTGTTTCAGGTTGCTGACCCCTGCTTTAGAGCCTAGCCCAGGGGTCGGCAACCTGAAAAAGCAAAAGAGCCACTGGGAACCGGTTCCATCACAGATAAAAAAAAGTGGGAGCCACGCGCGTGCATCCACGCACGTGCATAAAACAATGTTTTGCGCATGCGCAAAACATTTTTGCGTATGCGCACGCGTGGATACACGCGCGTGGTTCCACTTTTTTTATGTGGACGCACCTGCACGCCAGCGGCAACGGGTCTCCGTGGTGACGGGCGCTGGGTTGTGGTGCTGCCTTCAGCCCGGGCGTCACCGGAGCCACCCCCGGGACCTCCAAACTGCCGCCCGAACACCAGCATGTCTCAACACGGGTGTTTGGGCGGAGCTGCGCACGCACCTCTCCAAACCTTTGGAGAGGTGCACGCGCAGCTCCACCCGAACAGCGGTTTGGAGACCTGCTGTTGCCGGTGGACGCACCTGCACACCAGCGGCAACGGGTCTCCGTGGTGACGGGCGCTGGGTTTGCGGCGCTGCCTTCAGCCCTAAACTTTTGGAGAGGTGTCCGCCAGAACAGCGGTTTCCAAATGGGTGTTCGGGCGGAGGTGCGAGAGAGGTGCGCGCGCAGCTCTCCAAACCTTTGGAGTGGTGCACGTGCACCTCCTCCCATTCGGAGAGGTGCACGCGCACCGGGCGACTGGAAGCCGCAGGAGACGGCTCAAAGAGCCACATGCAGCTCCGGAGCTGCGGGTTGCCGACCCGTGGTCTAGCCTAAGGTGCAAGCAACCAAAGTCAAAAGCATTATTTTAAGCTGATTGTAAACAGTGCATTTGAATCTGGGTAAGAACATCGCTTTTCTCTATTATCAACTTTCCTGAAGAAGAAAAAAAATTCCAAGAAGCAAAAAACCTCCGAAAGTGAAGGAGGGGGATTTTTGCCCCACCCTTTTACTAAAGGAAGTGGAAAATTAAACCTTTTATGGAGGACTAAACTGTATTGAAATGAAATGAAATGACTATAAAACCTAAATTTGGATAAGTTTGAAATTACTGAATAGTTAAGATTCTCATTGTAAAGGCAATTTGTTCATTTTGAAAATTTGTAAAATAAACTAGTGCTGACATCTACTGGTGGATGAAGATTATGACAGCTATGGCTTTCATTCAGGACTTGGCAAAATCTGGAACAAACTAATCTCTACTTGTGACCTTCAAAGCTCTAACAATAGAGAACAACTGTGACAAAAAAGAAAACAATCTGGGCTGCAGACAAAGTGAGACTTACAAACTTCAGGGAACAAAAAAAAACTTTTTTGAACTTTCTGGATTACAAGTATCTGTTTAACTCTGACCCCAAAGCTATTTGCAGAGAAAAGAAAATTTGGATTCTTGGTCATCATAGAAAATCAGAGATTTATAGAAAGAACTTACCAAGAAAAAATAAATACTTTTCAAGAGGAGACATATGATATGTTACAACTAATTCAAATAACAATGATTTCAGATCACAAGAAATCCCAAACAACTTTAAAAATATAAACCAATTCATCTCCAGTTTAACTTTACAACAACAAAAAATCATCCCAGGAAACAACAACAGAGAAGGAACAAATAAAACAGACAACTGAATACAAATATGAGGATATAGACTTAAAGATGGAACCTAACAAAACAAACAAGTATGATTTAACTCAAGTGGGGAAAAATGTACAAGAAATGGTGGATTTGGAAAATACACTTATACTTTAACACCACAAAGCAAATTTGAGGATAAGAAAAAAGATTGGACAAAATGGACTGCAGAGATGCGAGGAAAAACACTAGAACTGGAGAGACAAAAATGATAAGAGAAGCAGAGAGAAAAAGAAAAAGATCTTCAACAAAAAATAATGGGCAAATGCCTCTTAAAAAGATATTGTACTTGACTTACCTTTTATATCTACAGTAACACCTATAAGTATACGGAAAGATTCTTTGGTTCAACAGAACATATTGATTAAGAAAGATACTGGGCAAAAGAAACAGGCTAACGTGAAAATTAAGAAAATAGATGATGGGGCCTATCAGAGAGAATATTTTAAAAAGAAACACCTGTTTGAATATGGTTAAAGAAATAGAAAAATTTTGGATATGAATTTTATTTTAAGAGGGCAGAGCCCCTCAAGTAACATAGTGCTTTCTTTTTCTTCTTTTTATTTATTTCTTGATATGAGTAATATAAAAGAGTTGGAATGGCTTACATAAAGGAAATGTTTTAGATATTTAAAGGTGATTGACTCTAAGAAAATTACAATGGATTAAAAAATGTTTGAATAAGAGTTAAAAGACTAGAGGACTAGATTTATTAAATGGAATATGTTATGTATTGGGATTTGGAGAAACACCTATTCACTGACTTATTGGGAACTAACAGTTCTTCAGCACATGTACTGAACTCTAACAGTTTAAGCAGGAACCATAATAGCAGGAATAATGGGTTCAATCTGATTGGTTGTATGAAGGTATATAAAGAATGCATGTACACCCTAACCCCTCAGTACAGTTGTGGTTATCAATAAAGCTGCTGTTTCCCTGTACTCATCTGTCTGACATCTTTCATGATCATTCGAACCCGAAACACAACAGAATATTTATTTATTTATTTATTTTTATTTTTATTCCATTTATATCCCGCCCTTCTCCGAAGACTCAGGGCGGCTTACAAGCTTAGCAGTAGCCTTCATTCTATGTATATGCCTGCTTATTAGGGCTTTCACAAACACCCCCAAGCGGCATTATTACAAAGTCAGCTTAATTGCCCCCAACAATCTGGGTCCTCATTTTACCTACCTCGGAAGGATGGAAGGCTGAGTCAACCTTGAGCCTGGTGGGATGCGAACCTGCACTAATTGCAGGCAGCTGGTGTTACTTAACGAGGCATTAGCCCACTGCTCCACCAAGGCTCTTTGCTTAGCTCTGCCAGCTAAGGCAGCCTCCCCAAATGGCTCCATTCATAAGTAAAGGAATGCTACAGGCAAAATCCATTCAGGAGTAAAATACTTGCAGCAAAACTTACAGCTAACAATAGCAGAGCAATAGAAGCTAACACGAGACATCAGCCAAATAGAAATTGCCAAACACTCCTTAAGAACACAAAGCCCACATTGCACAAATCCCAGAACTTCAAAGTCACAAAAGTACATAAGAATCCTTCCACTCTCCATCTCCCTCCCTTTTAAAGGTTAAATATATTTTTAATTATGGTAAAAAAGAACATTTTTTTTGGAAATAAATATGTATTAGCTTATAGAAAATAGGGATTTTAAGTAGCATACTATCTTTTTATTTTTTTATTCTTTTTCTTTTTTCTTTTTTTAGTCTTATTTATTCCTTAAGAAAGGTAAAAGTATAGGGTTGGCTTACATGAAAAAAATAGACTTAAATATTTAAATGTAATTAACTTTGAGCAAATCTTAACCAGTAAGAATGTTTTGAACATTGTGGGAAAAACAAAATTAAATAAGAACTGTAAACAGGATCTATGATGAGACAACCAGAATGACTAGATAGAAAAGGAATATTATATTTATGTGATTATTATTTGTAGAAATATTAGAAAATTTTTATACTCAATCATCATTCATTAAAATAACAAGAATTGTATTAACTTAAGGTTGGTAAAAGAGAACATTATGGGAAAAAGAAGAAATCAAGTAAAGTTATTATGTGGATTATAGATTATAGAAATCAACTGTTAGTGAATGTTTCTTAAATGTAAACCCAGACAACACACTGTTTACCAAATATTAAGGTGATTATGTTAAAAAATTAATAAAACATATTTTTAAAAAGAAAATAAGGAAGAATGGTGAATAAGTAAGACATAGAGAAAGTAGAAAGAAAAGATTATTAATAAGCACTTCTGATTTTTTTTGACAGCAGTTATAAGTGCATTTGAATTTTACCCTCTCTCTCTAAGGTTACATCATAATTTCCTTTTTTTCATAAATTACCCTTTCTAAAATGAGTCAGCATTAAATTGGTGTTAGATAGGAGTCCACAGAATTTGGGAGATCTGGATGTGGAGTGTTTGTGGACACATAACAATTCTCGGCTGAATCCTCTCTTGACTGCCCCATCCACTCTGCCTCTTCTTCTCTTATGCTACTATCACCGTAGACAAATATATAATAGGGAGGGATCTACAGTAGCTAAACTATTAAGTCTAACGCTCTGTTCAGGAATCCAGTTTAATTTCAGGGATCCAATTTAATTCAATTATTATTCCTAACATAAAGCTGTCCAAATTTTACTTGAAAGCATTTGGTAATGGGATGCCTACCCAATTCTCCTTTACTTGTTCTACTATTGAGTTGCTCATGCTATTAGAAAGGTTTTTTTAAAAAAAAAAAGCAGTCAGATTCTCCTATAAATTGTTCATTTATTCTGTGTCCCATATTAGAGAGCAGGTCATAATCTTGTTTTATGTCACCATCTCTCAAATATTTGAAAAATGTTGTCATACTACTGCTATGCCTATCTCCTCAAGTCTTCCTTAATTCCTTCAATCTCTTTTCATTAGATTTCTTTCCAAGTCCTCTGATTATCTTCATTCCCCTTCTCTGAGACTTCCTGAATTTGTAAAAAAAATAAATTCGGTACTAATTGAACCATATGGAAGAACCTGAAGCTACAATTGGGAGAATACACTTCTGGGGGTGAAGCTGTCATGGCTGCAACACGTACTGAAGGAAAAGAGAAATGGGTTGTTGGGGCACAGCAAATTGGCTGGCATATTTTCATATTGCTTCCTGGAATGGAGGAAAGTATTTTAAAACAACTATCTGGCTGTGTCTTAAGTGCTTAGATCCCTGTCTTTATCTGTGTGTCTCTGTCCCTCTATTTCTCTGTCTCTTTGTCCCTCTTTGTTCCTCTCTGTCTCTCTCTCTCTCTCTCTCACACACACACACACACAAACATACACATACACTTTATAAAACCTATACTGTCATGGATATACTGTAGAAAGTTTGTGCCCTGGAGCTGAAGCTGAAGTTATTTAAATATATTTTCTATCAACCTTAGCATTGTATCACCTTGGAGTAGTTAACTTTTCCAATTTTGTACAAACAATCAGCTGGCACAGGGGACTTTAAGAGACTTTCAGCTTCAAAGGAAAAGGTCCTTCAGCTGCTTGCTGAGTATCCCCCATAACAGATAGCTCTAATTTTGTCTACTTGCCAGATTAAAATTCAAGACAAGAAGAATGGGGTTTGTGGCTGGTTAAACACTTCTTCGTCACTGTATACTGAAACTTTATTTTAGGAGGAAATTCAAATCAATCTATATCGAATTATTTAGTAATGTAAACATACTCCATCTTTGTGATGTACAAATGCTCAAGAGAGGAGATAATAAAAATAAAAATATTTCTCCTGGTCATTTTTTTTCTTACCTGATAGCCGAAGGTGTCTTTCTCCATCTTCTACACCTACACATTTTGATTGCATCTCTCTGTGATTTCAGTTGGAAAAGTGTCCTCAGAATTTATAGATGTGTCTATAATGAAGATGAGTTAGCACAGAATTTCTAAGAGTTTCTCTCTTTTTGAGGGCTCGGGTTAACAATGAATGGGGTCAAGGGAGGGCCAAGCTCTTAAATAAATAAATAAAACTCATGAGTGTAAATTTCTAGAATTGTTTGGAAGTAGTCACCTGATAAATGATAGGTAAACAACTACAGGAAACACAAAACATTTGCTTCACTCTTTTTTTTCAAGCAAAACAGTGGGATTGTTTTGCTTTCTTCTGAAGCACAACATATGCTGTTTGAAACATTATAATAAAATGCTGTTAAACTCAGTATTACAACCACCACAAAACAATAACAACAACAACAACAACCCACAGCCACAAATGGAGGGCAGCTTCTCTCCCTTGTTAACGGTGCTTGATTTTGGTGGGTCTTGTTTTGCTCAGCAGTTTCTGCAAAGCTTTCAGAATTTTGTTGAACAAACACATTTGCATTGTCGTGGCTTTTCCCTCCATTGTGGACTGAGGTGAGGCATCACTGAAAGCAGGTTGCTAAGTGGGCACAGGGGACATGTGTTAACCAACTCAGCAGAATAAACGTAAAATCTGAACACTCTAACAGAGTAATTTGGGGAACTAAAGACTTGTTTCAGTTTACTTGATCACCACTGGAACAGCAAATGTGTTCTGATCTTATATATAGTTTGCAACATGTGAAATTTAAGAAGCCTGCTTCATATGAGATGAGAATTCACAGTAGGTTGTTCCTCTTTTACAAATCTGTAAAGTAATCTCTGGAAATCAACCAATGGCAGAGGTATAGAAAGAAACACCTTTCTGGATGAGGATGATGATTCCCGTGTATGTGGAATTGCAGGATGGTTGAAGCACAACAGAAAATCATTCCTTGATGTTCAACCTAATGAGATCAGGATGATACTATATTTGTGAGTACTATTTATTTCACTTTACTATTTGGGGCGGCTGTAATGCATCTATACTAAAATCAAAGGGATATAACCTAGTTATTATTGATTTCAGAGGATCTATTTTTCCCAACTTGCATAAACAGCAATACAGGCATATTGTGGAAACCTCTTTTTTCTTTTTTGCCGTGTCCTCAGGACAATGCATTTGTTTCCCTTACACTGATACTTGTGCAAGTAAATGTCCATAGCTGTACCCATGTTAAAATAGTAGTATTTTTCTCTTATCCTGTAACAGGTTTTGCTGTGGATATACCTCACCAACCATTCTGTTAACTATGCAGTAAGCCTAAGCCAAGGTAACTATTAAGGAACAGCCTAATCCTGCACCTACTAGCCACTTAAGAGAGCCAATTTGGTGTAGTGGTGAAACTGCTGGGCTAAAAACCAAGAGAACATTCCCTTAGGCATGGAAGTCACCAGATAACTTTTTGCCAGTTATTCTCTCAGCCAAACCCACATCACTGTGTTGTTTTTGTGGGGAAACAGGAGGCAAGAGTTTTAGGTATGCTCGCTGGGTACAGCTTCTCCATTCTGGACCCAGGGAACTGTCCTCCAAAATTATTCTTCCCCTGTATCTACCAGGTCTGCAAGCAAAACCTTGGCTAAGAGACATAAGTCAGCTTGAAGATCAGCTGGCTAGTGGAATTTAAGTGTGTGCGCACGCATGCAGATCTCTTTGCAGCTGTCACCTTATATTTAAGCTTCTTTTGAACACTGGAATAGAGCTAAACCTCTGTTGAAGAGGGAGCATCCACCAATCCCTTTGAACATACTCAGGAAGAACACTTGTGCAAAATCAGTCAGTCGCGTCAATTTGCAATACACCTTTTTCCCCTAACTCCAGCTCCATTGAGAAAGATGGATGGATGTTTTCCAACTGAGTGGTGATGTTCAGTAAGAGAGAGGGAAACAAAGCCAAGAGAATGCATTAATTCCTGCCAATGCTTGCCTCGTACACCATAAATATGGACCACATTATTTACTGGTGCCATGATGTCACAATACACTTTTCATCATTTTGATTTGTCTGGCTTTAAATATCCCAATGTTGGCATGTACAGTGGGAGCAAGGGGGAGCAAGTAATAAAATATCCATCACAATAATGTACACAAAACCCACGGCTTGCATATTTGTGTCAGGCATCGTGATGCAACTATCTAAGAGTGAATGTTGTGTCCTGATGTCAAATATCATTGTTCTGAAGCAATTTTAGTTTGCTGAGAATGCTGAGAAGTAAAGGCCTGTCTCTGATCTTAGAAGAAGAAAAAAATCTCTGAATTAAAGATGGCTAATGTAGATTAACAAAGATTCAAAATCTTTAGTGGCCTGTTTGTTTAGATTAGAATTAAAAAGCAGTATCACAAAGGTGTGGGTTTTATTCATATTTTAAGAGAATATATGTTTCCTGAAAGGAAAGAAGATTTGAGGTGGAACTTCAAATTAATATGTAATCTTTTCCCACATTACAATGAAGAAGCCTACTACAAAGGTAAACAGTGCAGTACAAGCAATAAAATGGATTGAAACTATTTAAATGTCACCTTTCTACTCTTGTTTAAAGCAGCCCCAGTAAAGTTTCTGCTTTAAGAGTTGCATTAGCTTTAATGGAGATGGATCTATGGAGAAGATCTATCCTATATGGTTGCTAGGAGTTGAAAATATCTTGATGGCACTTAATCAATCAACTAAAGATGCTACTGCATTAACTTTAATGAGTGACCTTCTTAGGGGAGAGACATCTTTTCAGGCTCTGCTGAAAGATTGAAACAATAACATCTCACTTTAAAAAAAGGGTCTGATTATGTGCAAGATCCAAAGCATATTTTTCCAACCATCTTCAAGCTGTGTACAACCAAATAAAGTACAAAGTAAGTTTTGCACATTTTCCTACAGCAGATGGCACCAGCAGCACAGATTAATGCCTCATTTCTTTCCCCAAAAGACATACTTTTGCAGATAATAGAGGCACCAGGCAGGAATGATTCACAGAAAAATCAAAGCATGGGGGAAAAAACCCACACTTTTTATAGATCCAATACTTTTTATAGGATTCAACTAACTGGCTCAGAAATGGACCCAGCCTTTTGAGGTTCTCCAAATTTCTTCACAGGTGAGAAATGACGAAGAGTAAAAGACCACGAAGCAGTAAAGAAGTCCAAAGATTTAAATGAGTGTTGCAATCAGAAGATTTGCTGTTTAGATTCATTCTCCGAACACAGATCACAGACAGAATGCATTAATAATTGACGGGTGTTGCAAATATCAGATTACAACTTAATACCGTAATCTGCAATTCAGAAATAGGAGCTGACTTCCCAGTTCTTTAAATGCAAAATCTGTTTTCTGTTAAAGATGAAATACACAGGCTGTGGCCTAGCAGAAAACAGAAATAAAGAAAAACATAGTAGGCTGTGTATTAAAACCTGACTATAAATATATACCTATATTTATGAATAAAACATGAACTCATATGAGTATTTTGCCTGGGAAAAGAAGAATTAGACCAACTTGTAAAGCATTACCTAGTGGCTGTACAGGTTGAAACCTTCCAAATGTAAAAAACTATTTTCAGATTGTAGAAAACTAACTCAGGAGGTGAAACCCACCCTATAGGGTTAAAAGATGAGATTTTCAATATATCTCTGATGCAATTAGGAACAGATGCCTATGTTCCAGTGACAGTAGCTGCCCATAATATTTTTCCCCTTTAATGCAAAGGACCTTTGAGACATTATGGAACAAGTAGAAGAACCACTGCAGCTTTGATAAGTCCTAAAGAACCGGAAAATCAATCTGCCAATGTGAATAATTGCTTTTCTGTTAATCGTTTGTTTTTAATGTGTTCATTTGTTTTACCACCACCCCACCCCCTTGCAGTCTTTCCTACATCCACATTCATAGGTAAGAAATGACATGTGGGAGAAACTATGCCACATCAGCCACACTCGTGTATTAATCCTATTTGCTGGGACTGTGTGATATACGTATCTTTCAAGTACTAGATAATAGTAGTAAAATAATAACCATAATAACAAGTATAACAATAAGCAGCAGCAATAGGAGCTTGAATGTTGTTTCAGAATTAGCCACTCAGTGGCAATTTCTTCTTCTTGGCCTGTCAAATGGCTTTTCTTTCTATTTAAGGCTGTAAAGCATTCTTCAGGAGAACAGTTTGTCCTTAGCTTGGCATAATGTTATAATAAACCCTTGCCACTTACTGTTCTGCAAGCTTTTGTGCTCCCTGGGAAAGCAATGAGATACAGCAGAGGCATTCCTTAGTTAAGCAGAATGTCACTGGGGAGTCTGTGCTGGCTATTCTCTGCCTCAGAAAAAAGTTCTCATGAAGGTGTTTCAACAGTCAAGGTGCAACAGCATCCACCCAATGAGGAAAAGAGGTTATCTTCAAGGCCAAAACAGCCTGTCATGTTAAATTGTGAAGTGCTTTTTTTTTTGTAAAAGAAAAAGGTGCCGGAACTCACAGATGTCATACAACCCGCCTTGCCTATCCTACAAGGTTCCATCCAAAAAAGATGCCAGAACTCCGTTCTGAGCGTTCTGTGACAAAAAAAGCCCTGTGTTTAATTAAAAACAAGCTAGGGCAGTTAAATAGTCAAGGTGCAACAGCATCCACCCAATGAGGAAAAGAGGTTATCTTCAAGGCCAAAACAGCCTGTCATGTTAAATTGTGAACTGCTTTTTTTTTTTTTGTAAAAGAAAAAGGTGCCGGAACTCACAGATGTCATACAACCCGCCTTGCCTATCCTACAAGGTTCCATCCAAAAAAGATGCCAGAACTCCGTTCTGAGCGTTCTGTGACAAA
This sequence comes from Vipera ursinii, assembly GCF_947247035.1. NCBI lineage: Eukaryota > Metazoa > Chordata > Lepidosauria > Squamata > Viperidae > Vipera > Vipera ursinii. Next base: position 230,804,451 of record NC_139512.1, read on the forward strand.
AAAAGCCCTGTGTTTAATTAAAAACAAGCTAGGGCAGTTAAAAGCATAGGCACAGGTAACAGCCAGGCTCTGAACAAAGTTTACTCGCCAACTGAGATCTGCTAAGCTGAATACAGTCCATCTATAGCGGTCCACCATTGGTTTGAAAATTCTGAGGTTTGGAGAAAAAAGAAAAGAGGAGAGGAGAAGAAGGAATGAATGTTATATACCTACTAAATCATTTACTACATGGCACTTGAGTTTTGTTAGACTTTTGAATCAGGAGTCCAGGTAATCCTCAACTTACAAACACAAATGAGACTGAATTTCTATTGTGAAGCAACTCTGTTCTTAACTGAGTCGTGCCCAATTTTACAAGCTTTTCTGCCCCGGTTAAGTAAATCACGGCAGTTAAGTGAATCATCTAGTTCATGGGTCAGCAACCTGAAACAGTGAAAGAGCCACTCGGAACCAGTTCCCTCACAAAAGGAAAAACTGGGAGCCGCAAAAAATGTGTGCACATGCGCATACATGCACGCACGCGCAGAACAGGGTTTGACTGAAGAGTGGAGCCAAGGCGAGATATGCACCTACCCTGCATATTTCAATTGATTGGCTGAACTTTTTTAGTCCCACCTTTTTTTTTGGACTGCACATGGCAGAGGACTGGGAGCCACAGGAGACGGCTGAAAGAGCCGCATGCTACTCCGGAGCCGTGGGTTGCAGACCTGTGATCTAGTTGTTAAGTGAATTCAATAGAATAGAATAGAATATCTTTATTGCCACTGTGTAACTCACAACAAAATTAAATTAACCATTGATTTTGCTTGTTGAAAGCTCACTGGGAAAGTCACAAGTGGTGATCAAATGACTCTGAGATGCTGCAAGCATTGTAAATATATGCTGATTGTCAAGTGCCTGACTTTTGATCATGTGACTGTGGGGAACCTGCAACAGTGGTAAGTATAAGGAGCAATTATAAGTCACTTTTTTCAATGCTGTTGTAACTTTGAATGGTTGCTGAATGAATGGCTGTCAATCAAGGACTACCTGTGTATCTCAATCTACAGTTAAAAGTCATGACTATTCATGAAAGCCATCTGATTATATTCCAGTGAATGCTAAACCTTGCTTAAGGTTTGGTTACAAAGAAAAGCCCATTTAAAACAAGAAAGATACAAGACATATGAAAGTTTATATGAGGCTAAACCACTCAAACAGCAGAATCTGGTCAATTGGGAAGAAAAGCAGTCATGGGACCAACTTCACCCAATACATATTTCATGGTTGAGCAGCAATTTGTTCTGATTTCCCCAATGTTTATTTTACAACAGGATTATTATCCCATACAATTTAAAATTACTTTTTTTAAAAAAAAAGAACTTAAATAGAAATGCAGAATATCTCAGCATATAAGCAGATTTGTTTTCTCTGTGGTTGATGAGGGGCTTTCCCTTCTCATGATTTTTTTGAAAATCATTTGACTGAACTTGAAATATGCTCCTTTTAAAAAGATTCGTAGCTATCCTTTTCATGATTCACATGTCACTCCAAGTCATTATGCAGAGGTTTTTTGCTTTGTTTTGCTTTTATTTTGAATATTTATATGTATGACTCCGGGAGACTAACCAATTTATTAAAAAAAATATACAAAAGAACCTCATAACTAAGCCAGGTTAAAATAATCCAATACAAAGAAAAAACCTGGCACCATACCGTATTTTAAAAAAATCACAAGAGACATATACATACACACACACACACACACACACACACACACACACAAAATGGGGCTGGGGGCATAGGCCAGGCATTGCAGGCAAGGCACACTTCCTTTATCCCACGAAGTTTGGTTTTGCACATATCAGCTTTTCAAGGTAGCCCAGACCAGGAAACCAAAAATCAAGAATACTAATACTACTTTTATTGAATGGTTAAAGTAACAGAATCTTGCAAGTCTGAAAGCATTTTTCCTCTCCCCTTCCTTTCCAGTCCAGAGAACTCGAGAGAGTCAATTCTGAGATGCTTTCTCAAATTACATTTCTGCTTTGGACTCAGATTTCATTTATCAGATATTTCTTTAGGCTGCTGCTCTTCCTCCTGCCTCTTAAAGTTACTCTCATAGCCTATTACAGCATGACTGTGAATAATAAGACATGTGTATTTGACACATAGTAAGCCACAGCATCCCATGCGCCTTTGGCGTCTAGTCATGCCGGCCACATGACCACGGAGACGTCCTCGGACAAGCGCTGGCTCTTCGGCTTTGAAACGGAGATGAGCACCGGCCCCTAGAGTCGGAAACGACTAGCACGCATGTGCGGGGGAATCTTTACCTTTACCTTTACCTTTTAAGCCACATACAAAGCATGCTTTAAAATACTCTGGCTTAGAAGTGTAGCTTCTAGAATACTCTGTAGCTTATGGGCTTTACTGCTCCACAATTGTCTATAACTAATGATGTGCTGGAGCTGACTTGTACTGGCTCTTGAGAATGAATTGTTAAATCTTCTGGAATTTTGCAAGCTGGTTGAGAGTGCAGCTGGGATCCAACACCTATCATCCCAATGAGCTATTTAGTGGCTTATAGAGTAACTGCAATAACAATGGAGCCATTTTCTGGCAACTAAATAAAGAGATCTCCTTTCCAAAATGCAGCCTGCCTTCAGCTCATTTGTACAGTGTACTCCCAGCTTAGAACAGTACCTGATTTTTCCTTCTGACAGTATGTTCAGCATCTTGAGTAACATATAAAGCAATGACAGTGGAATAAAAATCTAATAAATAAATAGTTGCCCATGTATTATGTACTCCTTAATAAAAACAAATAAAAAAGACAGGATAAAAATCAAAATGAATAATAAATAAATAATAAACGAGATGCCAAATAAATTAGTATTCTTTCCCTAGTGCACATTTTCAGAACATAACATGTACCTTTGTATTGTAGTGTGGGAAGAATCCAGAAAAAGAAATATTTGGGGGAATATTAAAAAGGCAGAATATATTTTCCCAAAGGAATAATGGAGAAGATCTTTAAAAAGACAGAAACCAACCCCAGCCCCTCTCCCCCAAGCAGAAAACCCAGCAGAGGCCAACTTTTAGAAATGCAAATTCAATAATACTTTCAGAAAGGTTTGAGCCTTCCAGCTAGAAACTGAAGAGATTAGGAAGACAAAGACCTTTAAAATATACATACTGCACCCAAACTCTAAGACAGGACATAATAGGATTAACCCACCAATGCCAAAGGGACACAAAATACATGACACAGGAAATACAAAGCCTCAAACAGGAACAGGAAACAACCTCAAGAGCCCCAGAAGGTATAAAAACCCACCACTCCCTGCTCCAGAGCCATATTTCTGTCTGTCCTCTTCAATAAACTACAACCTTTTTTTTAAAGCAGTCTCCATTTTGTTTATTCCTGGCTTAGACTGGACCCTGATGAAGATTTTTGCTTCAATGGTAATTTAAATTCTCATTCTCTCTCTCTCTCTCTCTCTCTCTCTCTCTCTCTCTCTCTCTCTCTCTCTCTCTCTCTCTCCCTCCCTCCCTCCCTCCCTCCCTCCCTCCCTCCCTCCCTTAAGGAGGACTGAAATCTCAGAAGGTGGCTGAGAATTGTACTAAATAAATGAAATGTGAATAAAAGTCCTCATCAAGTATGTCAACAAGTCTTAGGCTAGCTTAAAGGTAAACCCGCAGAAAAGACACTATGTACCTTTTCTATAATACCCTTAGGTATTCTTCTATAAACATAAACCAGATGCACCAGAGGTCTTCTTTAAGTATACTTTATATAATGTTTTAAAAATAGAATAAGACCATTCAAAGTTCAGGTAAATCATGTTCAGTATTGTCAAGAGTGTCCATGTCAAGACATTTCTGCTTCTGGACCTTGTGCCACTTACTGCAATAATAACTTTAGCCAACAATATAAACAGAGAGAGAGAAAAATTTATTAGGGATTTAAGAAAAACAAAAAAAATAGTTTTGAAACGTTGAAGGATCATAATTTTAACCAGGTGACAAAGAGTGTGCAGAAAAGTATGATATATATATATATAAATATATACCACGTGTGCCATGAGTGGCACGCAGAGCCCTCTCTGTGGGCACACGCACCATTGCCCCAGTCCTAGGCCTTCAGCTGGGTTTTATAAAACCTTTTCGCTTTAGGCCTCCGCCGCCGTGTGCAAAAAAAAAGGTTCAATCAATCAATCAATTTCAACTTCTCATCTTGCAAAGTTGGAATTGATTGATTGAACTTTTTAGTCCCACCCAGTCTGCCATTACCACTGCAGCCACGCCCACCCAATGGGCCACACCCACCCAATGGGCCATGCCCACCTGGCACCCGATGATACATAAGTGGGTTTGGGTTGCAGTTTGGGCACTCGGTCTCTAAAAGGTTCGCCATCACTGGCATATGTAATTGAGTGGGCAGGGTGGTGTGCATCTTCTGAGACAGGATATTCTGTAGGGAAATGGGGGATCAAAAATGCAGGAATCATGATCAAGCATGGAAAAATGGTAAAAGCCAAGGACCCACCACAATTATTTAAGATGCTTAGTGGAGTATTGTGTTGTGATTTAGGGGGAAGTGAAGATGAACCTTGGAGTTCCAGGTAACTTATATGGGACCGCTCCTTCATTTTATCCCCACAGGAACATCCCTGTGAGCGTGGTGGAGAGAAATGACTAAAAATCAACTTGTTACCTTCAGCAGATGACAATACATAAAGGAACACTGGGACTTCCCAGTATTACAGATACTACAGATAGTCCTCAACTTACAACCTTAATAGAGCTTGCACATTAATGGTTGCATATTGCAATGGCATTAAGCATGTCACTTAAAAGATGCTCCATCCTTGCTCTGCCCAATGCAATCGCTAAAAAAATGTGCAGATCATTAAGTGGAGCATGGAGTACCCCAGGAGTGGAGGGCCTGGGCCTTTCAAGGCCTCCCCCATTCCTGAGGCTCCCGGTGCTCTGCTCGCTGTCACTGTATGTTCTCCCCACCTGGTTCCAAACCAGTTATTTAGCCAGGCAAAGGAGCCTAAAGCTGGTTAGCAAATGCAATCGGCACGGAAAGGATACTTTCCATTTGATCACCCCAGGCCCTTGCAGGACTCAGCCTGCTTCCCAAGCCATCTCCAGGATCCAGCATCACCAAATGTACTTTTTGGGTTTTGCAGAGGAGCCTGATGTGATGCAAGGCTCAGCTTTCTTGCAGAGGCTGACAATTTCATGGCAAATTTGTGGTATTCTCCTAGTAAGTACCAGTCCTAGCCACACTGTAGGGGCCTCCATTCTTTAGGGAGACTCCATAAATCCCCTGTCTACAACATAATCCTTTTAGCAGTCCCAAGAAGATTCCATACCTATTTGCACTCTGATTCAGGTGACCCTGAGGGCACAGATAAAATCCCCAAGTTGCCTCTACAACTCTTGGAGTGCTAACAACCAAGCTTCAGAGTGCTAATGAACAGATGACTGCAAAGAATATAAATCTTTTCATTCCCCTCAAGTCAGTCAGAACTGAAGAAGCTTCTTGGATGAGAAGCAAAATGTTTTCAAGAAAAAAACACCAAGAAAATCCAGTTGCCTTTTAGAAGAGCACCTGGAGGACCGAGAATCTCCATAAACACTCCACTATCTCCACAAATAAATGAAGCCACTTGTAACTGCCTTCTGAGTGCTGGGAGTTTCTTTAGGCTCCCTACCATGGCTTTGTCAGAAGAATAATTTGGGGTTCCAACTCCAGCCGGAGTTATGCAAGAATAAATAAAAATAAGATCCAGACAACTGTGAGGAAAGAAGAAATACTTATTCCTAAAAGTAAAACAGTTTGCCTTTAGGGGCAAGCTACAGAGAAATGCAGCAGATTACAGCAGCAGATTTTTATAGGGGGAGCTTGTCCATGGTGAAGTGTCTACATGCTGATTCTAGGGTGACGCTTTTGGGGGGGGGGTGTATGTGTGTAGCTATGTTTATTCTTGTAAACATGCAGTTCCTCTGAGAGACCTAATTTAATTAACTTTGTGTTTGCAGGCCTTATCCTTTGATGTGTGGATTAGATCTGGATAATTTATTTGGGATTTTGAGGAAGTTTGCTAATTTAGTTGATTAACTTTGTTTCAGCTTGACTGTCAACTGTCTAGTGGAGACACTGATTCTCAGACTGTTAGATACTGGGTTCGTTGTGTGATCGACGAGACGGGGTGAGTGAGTTCAGCAAAGATCATTGCTTATTGGTTGCAGGAACTGAACTGAAAAACAGGGCTGCAAATGCAGCAATTTATACCCTGGCCTCTAGGCGGTGGCCAATAGGTTTAAAGCAACCTATTGCCACCCTAGAGGCAGCCAATGGCAGCGCTGGAGAAGGGTTGTCTGAGGAGCTTGGAGCCATTAGATAGTTCCCCTGCTTGAGCAACCTTCCAGCAATTAACCCACGTGATATTCTCTGAGCAAGACAAAGCCCAATACATTACACCCCTCCCCCCTAGAATGTACATACATTATAACAACAAAAGGAGAATGATCACAGCAATACAAGTTTTACAGAAGTACAACAGTAATATACAATGTCCACATTTTTCATACTGACTAATAGAGAGAGTCTCCTGGCTAGCAGCACATTAATAATACAAACAACATGGCTCATATTTATGACAGTTACAGTGTCCTGGGGTGGTGGTCATGTGATCAGCTTGACAAGCAAAGTCAATGGGGAAGCCAGGTTCACTTAACAACCATGTTACTAACTTAACAACTGCAGTAATTCATTTAAAACTGTAGCAAGAAAGATCATAAAATGGGACAAAACTCACTTAGCAATGGAAACTTGGGGCTCAATTATAGTGTTAAGTCTTGCTTAGCAATGGAAACTTGGGGCTCAATTATAGTGTTAAGTCTGGGACATGCTGTTTATTGTTATTAACATTACATTATTTAAACCCCTGGGAACTTCCAGAAACAACCCCCACCTGACTACAGTGGTCCATGGGCTACAGCTAAGGAACCCACACAATAAAATAATGTACTGTAGAAGGCCACTATAGCTTTTTAGCTGTTTAGCTCTCTCTGACCAAAACTAGGCAGAAGGCACCATTTTCCAACAGTTTTTTCTAGATGTGAAATGGAAAACTGTCCTGTAGTTATTCTATTGTTATCCACAAAGTCCACTATTGGATGTGTGTTGCAATACACAGAGAACCAAGATGCTATGAGTAGATGTGCCAATACAAATTGGGATAACAAAATTATTACCAAATGTGCACTGAAATGTCATGACCCACTCTTTATATTTGTGCCGTGATGTTGGATGTATATTCATAAGCTGCATGGTTTGTTCTACAATAATGTGATGCATTTTTTTTCCATTTACACCCCTCTTGCTCCTTCTGAAAATCCCTAGGACTGTGAGCACAGTATTGTGTCTAACATTCCCTATGAATGTTCAAGGTGAAACATTCCTCTGCAAAGCTTATTTTGTATATAGAAAAAGATATCATTCCCTCGGGTGCAACCATCTTCACAAATCTTTTCCACAACCATGCAACACAACTCCATGTCTTGCCAATCTTTTTTCTTCTCCCAGTTTTCAGTTGCAATACCGTATTCTGAATCAATCATTCTGACATCTAGATCTGCTTCTGGTTGTTTTCCTCTCAAAAACAATGGAAAGATGAACAATGAAGATGGTTGTCCTATTATGGTTCAACAGATGGAAGAATTCTTTTCAAGTTATACTTTTTTTTAAGTCACATTTGTCTTTGTCTTTACAGAGCTGAGAACACTTCCATATTATCATCCCATAAGCCTCAGAAAGCACTTTAAAATTACAGTTGTGTTAGCTTCTGCTAGCCTTGAAATGAAAAGATCAGTGATAAAGACAGGGAAAGCCTTAGGTAGGCTTGGTGGAAATGAAGGACAGGTGGTCCCCAATTTACAACCATTTGTTTAGCAACTATGTGAAGTTACAAAGACTGAAAAAAGTGACTTATTATCACTCCTCATACTTACAACTGTTGCAGCATCCCCAATGTTATGTGATCAAAATTTGGGAGCTTGGTAAATGGTATGTATTTATGAGGGTCATCCTAAGGTTATTTGATCACCATTTGTGACCTTCCCGGCCAGCAAAATCAATGGGGGAAGCTGGAGTTGCTTAACAACCATGTGTGATTCACTTTTCAACTGCAGACATTGGCTTCACTGTGGCAAAAGGTTGTAAAAATCAGGTGCAATTCACTTAACAGCCACCTTGCTTAGCAACAGAAATTCTAGCCCCAGTTGTGGTCATAGGTCGAGGACTACCTGTAGTTCCTACAAGCCTGAATTTGGATTTTCGAAGCAGAGGGAATAGAGAGACAAGATTGCTCCTTATCCTCGCGGGGTTCCTATTTTACTCCACCTATTGTGATTGGATTCAGAGATTTGAAGTGCCACCTCTACAGGTTGTCCTCAACGTCTGAGCACAGTTGAGCCCAACCTTTCTGATGCTAAGCAAAGAGAATTGTTAAGTGAGTTTTGCCCCATTTTATTTTTTATTTTTTTTAATTTTAATTCCATTTATATCCCGCCCTTCTCCGAAGACTCAGGACGGCTTACAAGCTTAGCAGTAGCCTTCATTCTATGTATATGCCTGCTTATTAGGGCTTTCATACACCCCCCAAGCGGCATTATTACAAAGTCAGCTTAATTGCCCCCAACAATCTGGGTCCTCATTTTACCTACCTCGGAAGGATGGAAGGCTGAGTCAACCTTGAGCCTGGTGGGATGCGAACCTACACTAATTGCAGGCAGCTGGTGTTTTACCAACTTTCTTGCCACCGTTGTTAAGTGAACCACTGCAGTTGTAAAGTTAGAAACACGGTTGTTAAGTGCCTGGGGCTTCCTCACTGATTTTGCTGATCAGAAGGTCCAAAGAGATGATTACATAACCCCAGGACACTGGAACTGTCATAAATATAAATCAGTTGTCAAGTAGCCGAATTTTGATCACATGACTATGGAGGATGCTGCAAAGGTCATAAGTGTGAAAAACCATCATATGTCACTTTTTCCAGTGCTGTTGAAACTTTGAATGGTCACAAATGGTTGTACCACACCTGTAGTTAGAAGGAAAGACACATGCCCTGAAGTAAAAAAAAAAAGTACTGCCATTTAATGCTATCTGAAGCATTCAGAGTACTTCATGTCCCTTAGAAATACTGACAGTATGTTAGTTACATATTAACCTTTCCCAACCTGGCATTCTCTGATTGTGTTAGGACTCCAACTCTCCTAATTCCAAACTCTTTGGCGGGCACAAGGTTCAGGAAACCTGCTCTCTCTGATTGTATTTCAGGTGGGAGTTATTGCAGCAGATCGCCCATTGTCTTAAAGGCTGTCCTGAGATTTTCTAGTTTATTGCCTTCACTTTCATTAATATGCTGCAACCAGATTGCATTCCAACAACTTAAGAATCAGCCAGACAAGTCTGATGGTAATTCTGCTGAAATCTACTTTGTTCACAAAACTCTGTGCAGTTTCCTTGTGGATGATTCTGTATTGCATAATGAAATATTATACACAGTGAAGAATTGTACATGTTATTTTTTGCTGCAGTTATTACTAAACGTATTTTAGTATCTCAGCACGTGGACCTGTCCCAAGTCATCGATGGCCTGACACGTATTAGGTCTGGTTTTTGTCTTGGGGTACTTGAGATGTGATCTGGCATTGGAGGATATTAATAGCAGTATGTTGTCGTGATTGCCTTTTAGTTCATGGTGTCACCCCTCCCTGCAAGGAGACAGGATCCCTTTGATCAGCCCACTTCAGGCAATTAATGGACCCAGTGAAATTCCAGACAGAGCTTGAGGATCTGATAGGCAACTCAGCTGAGGCCCTAGTCACTGCCTCTATGGACAGGTGGCTTGGGGCCTTGGATTGCATCATTCTTATGCAGTCTCTACCACATAAGATCCCGAGATTCATCTTGGTTTACTGAAGAGAGAGATGAAATAGAAGCCTGGAACACTGCTGGAAGAAGACTCAAAATGACTCTGACTGGACATGTGTAGGAGCCCATTTTAGGGATTACCTGATTTATAAGGGTGAAACAGCTAAACTTCTCTTATTCTTGCATCTCCTTCTAGCTGACCAGAGGCTCTGTTTAGGGTGACCCATTCTCTATTTGAACATTTGTGGGCCATTGTGAAGTTTATTCAGATTATCTGGTGGATGAAGTCACTCAAATTGAGTTGAGGTTTCTGAGGTATACTGGTGGTATAATCTGAGATAGGTTTGAGCCATGCTTAGATCCATCATGGCTCATTTTCATATAGTGGAGTCTCAAATCTTATAGCAAACAAAAACCCCACTGGTTGAGGAAATTATGACTGGGAATGTCCAATTACTTGGAGGGTTACAGATTGGAAAAGGCTGTACTATATTATGATTAAGCACTGTAGTATATTCCTATTATTTTAACTACTACAGTATGTTCTTTTTGAATATGCAATGTACTTTTTCCATATCTGGAAGCTCTTAAATTACTAAGCAAAGTAATCACTGTATCTTGTTACCAGCCTCAAAGTCAAGGCTTCTCGAATGGTGCAGTTTTAAAATTGCCTACCATTGACAAATGCATTAAAAACAGAAACCTTGACATTTTAGACTGAAGTTTCACTCTAATGAATGCACACTTTCCAAATCTCTAAGGCAATAATGACAAGATAGAAGCACTGCATTTAGTTAGCAACAACAACTACTTTATTGATTAGCCCCTGGGCCATATCAAAGTGCAAATTTCCAGCACAAATTGTTACTAAAATTTGATACAAGCAATTTAAAATGGAATTTGATAAAATACAGTTTAAAATGGAATTACAATAAAATACAATTTAAAATGAAATGGTAATAAAATACAATCTGAAATGAAATTGTAATAATGTACAATAATTTAAGATATAAATAAAATATGATAAAATTATATTTCGGAGTCACCCTTGCAATCTACCCCAATCAGCCTCACATATGCAGATCTCAAATGGACCATTTTGTTTAGGTACTGTGCTACGTTAAATGTTATTTTCAAGTTCTGGCCAGACATAAGGTAAGTTGTTTTGATATGGGGATCCCAATGGGTCATTTGTTTGGTATATAGACCAAGATACCTGTCTCTCACCCTCTTATACAGGCAACAGTCAAATAGGATGTGAGCCAGGTCTTCTACTTCTGCTGCTCCGCAAATGCAGAGATGTTCATTATAGGGTATAGCATGAAATCTCCATTGTGTCAAGCTGTTCGAATCTCGCTCACGTAAATATCTCCCTGAGATGTTTTGGGAGTTGTGACTTCAAATAACTGTCTACTTGAAAAGTATGTTTATATTTACTCAGCCATTTCAAGTTACCCACCCTACCAAGGATAGCTATATCACTTTGTGCTTCTATATCCTTAATTCTTTGGGCAACTCTTTTTTTGGATTGTTCTCCTGTTATGCAAGAGATGGGAAGGCCACAGCTTCTTACAAAATTTGTTAGTTTGGTGATCCAGGAGATTTGTGATTGTAGTTTTATTTGCTCTAGTAGGCATAATTAAGAGCCTTGGTGGAGCAGTGGGCTAATGCCTCCTTAAGTAACACCAGCTGCCTGCAATTAGTGCAGGTTCGCATCCCACCAGGCTCAAGGTTGACTCAGCCTTCCATCCTTCTGAGGTGGGTAAAATGAGGACCCAGATTGTTGGGGGCAATTAAGCTGACTTTGTAATAATGCCGCTTGGTGTGTGTGTGTGAAAGCCCTAATAAGCAGGCATATACATAGAATGAAGGCTACTGCTAAGCTTGTAAGCCGCCCTGAGTCTTCGGAGAAGGGCGGGATATAAATGGAATTAAAATAAAAAATAAAAAAAATAACTTGGGGAGTCTATCAGTCTCCATTTCATTAACTTTGCACCAATAGTTATAAGCTCTAATTTTAGATAATGCATGAATTGTATGAATTCCCAATTCAGCTCTAACTGCTGCAGCAGATGTTCTTGGATCGACACTCAAAATACATCTCAAATTTATTTATTTTATTTATTTATTTTATTAAATTTATATACCGCCCTTCTCCCGAAGGACTCAGGGCGGTGAACAGGGCATATATAAATAGAAAATACAGAAATTAAAAGAGAATTAAACAATTGCCCAGATAAAAACAGTAACAGTATAAAAACCCATTAAAAACCCTAACGTCCCCCATCAGGCCAGGCCAGCTTGTTCAAATAAATGGGTCTTCAGACCGCGCCGGAAGGAGCGAAGGTCCGGTGCCGTCCAGAGCTCAACCGGCAGTTGGTTCCATAAAGCCGGAGTGCCCACAGAGAAGGCCCTCCCCCTGGGGGCCACCAGCCGACATTCTCTGACCGGAGGCACCCTGAGGAGGCCCTCTCTGTGGGAACGCACAGGGCGGAGGGAAGTTGACGCCGGCAGCAGGTGGTCCCCGAGATACTCCGGACCCATGCCATGTAAGGACTTAAAGACCATAACCAAAACCTTGAATCTCACCCGGAAGACAACTGGTAACCAATGCAGCTCGCGGAGCAAAGGTGTAACATGGGAGTACCGGGAAACTCCCAAGACAACTCTCGCGGCCGCATTCTGTACCAGTTGGAGCCTCCGAGTGGTCTTCAAGGGGAGCCCCATGTAAAGAGCATTGCAGTAGTCCAGGCGAGAGGTCACGAGCGCATGAGTGACCGTACACAGGGCATCCCGGTCCAGATAGGGCCGCAACTGGCGCACCAGGCGAACCTGGGCGAAAGCCCCCCTAGTCACGGCTACTATATGGTCTTCCAGGGTAAGCCGTGAATCTAGGACTCCCCCCAAGTTGCGAGCCCTATCCATGGGGGGTAAAAACTCACCCCCCCTAGAAAGAGGTGGAATATTTTGAATGTCCCGGGATGCCGGAATGCACAGCCACTCAGTCTTGTCATGGTTGAGCTGAAGTCTGTTCCTCCCCATCCAGACCCAAACCGCCTCCAGGCAATGGGACATCACATCGAGGGCATCACTGGGGTGATTTGGGGTCGAAATGAAAAGCTGGGTATCATCGGCGTACTGATGATACCCAACTCCAAAACCACGAATGATCTCACCCAGCGGTTCCATGTAGATGTTGAACAGGAGAGGCGAGAGGACTGGGACTGTGTTTGTTCTATGACTGTGGTTGAGTAAAGACCCCAAATTTCTGCTCCATACAAGAGCATTGTGGTACCCTTAGCCTCATAAACCTTGATTAATGGGGCTAGAGACCCTGGGTAACTATGGTTCTTTAGTTTGAGTAGTAAATTCAAACGGGCTTTTGCTCTAAATGTACTCCATTGATGATGGCAGGCCCAAGATTCAGTCTTGGAAAAACTTACACCCAAATATACAAAGGTGTTAACTTGTTCAATTGGTTCACCATCTAATTGCCACTTATGTCTCTGATGGTTTCTTCCTAACACCATTATTTTTTATTTAGATTTGCTAATGATTAGGGAGTTATCCTGGCAATAAGAGCTGAATCTTCTTAATAGCCTACGTAATCCTACTTGCCCCTTCATGGATTACTGCCTTGTCGTGGCGAAGGGGCTTGCGTAATTCAATGAAGCTATGAGCTATGCCGTGCAGGGCCACCCAAGACGGAAAGGTCATAGCAGAGAGTTCTGACAAAACGTGATCCACTGGAGAAGGAAATGGCAAACCACTCCAGTATCTTTGCCATGAAAACCCTATGGACAGTACCAAAAGGCAAAACGATATGATGCTGGAAGATGAGCCCCTCAGGTCGGAAGGCGTCCAATATGCTACTGGGGAAGAGCAAAGGGCTAGTACTAGTAGCGCCAGAAAGAATGAAGCGACTGGGCCAAAGCCGAAAGGACGCTCAGCTGTGGATATGTCTTGTGGTGAAAGGAAAGTCCGATGCTGTAAAGATTTTTTCTCCATAGGAACCTGGAATGTAAGATCCATGAATCAAGGAAAGCTGGACGTGATCAAGCAAGAGATGACAAGACTAAACATCGACATCTTAGGTATCAGCGAACTAAAATGGACAGGAATGGGTGAATTTAATTCAGATGACCATCAGGTATACTACTGCGGGCAAGAATCCCTCAGAAGAAATGGAGTAGCCTTCATAGTCAATAAAAGAGTAGGAAAAGCAATACTGGGATACAATCCTCAAAATGACAGAATGATCTCAGTTCGAATCCAAGGCAAACCATTCAATATCACAGTAGTCCAAGTCTATGCCCCAACCACCAGTGCTGAAGAGGATGAAATTGACCGGTTCTATGAAGCCCTACAGCACCTTATAGAACTAACACCAAAAAATGATGTCCTTATCATCATGGGGGATTGGAATGCTAAAGTAGGAAGCCAAAAGATAAGCGGAATAACAGGCAAGTTTGGCCTTGGAGTACAAAATGAAGCAGGGCACAGGCTGATAGAATTTTGTCAAGAGAATACGATGGTCATAGCAAACACTCTTTTCCAACAACCCAAGAGACGGCTCTACACATGGACATCACCAGACGGTCAACACAGAAATCAGATTGACTATATGCTCTGCAGCCAAAGATGGAGAAGCTCTATACAGTCAGTAAAAACAAGACCAGGAGCTGACTGTGGCTCAGACCATGAGCTTCTTGTTGCAAAGTTTAGGCTTAAATTAAAGAAAGTAGGGGAAAGCGCTAGGCCAGTCAGGTATGAATTAAATCATATCCCTGTTGAATATACAGTAGATGTTCTGTACCAGCCTGCTACCGGCCCTGCAGAAAGGCAACCCCTTTATAAATGGCAAGAGGCTGGAATGACGTCTGCCAAATTTATTACTACAAAAAACAAACAAGACACGTACCAAGATACAGGAGCTTTGAAACACTATCTGAGCGGTTGCTTTCAGCAAACCAGCCCTCCCCAAACATTCCCTTTATAAAGAGTTCAGGGCGTGGCCTCTCTTTGCCTCCTTCCAAGAAGCCCCACAGCCTTCCTCTGTTTGCTCCTACTTGACTGCCTCCTGCGTCGGGCGTCCTTGAACAGGGCCAGCTGTGGGTCATCTTCATCCACACTGTCAGGCTCACACAGCTGGGTCTCCATGGTGACCAAGTGGGAGGGGCCTGCCTGAGAGCTATCATCAGCATGATCTTCAACACCCCCCTCCTCCTCTGAGTCGTCGTCCGACCCAACTGCCGAACCCACAGGCTGACCCTGAATCACAACAGTAGAGGTGACAAATAGATTTAAGGAATTAGATCTGATAGACAGAGTGCCTGAAGAACTATGGACAGAGGTTCGCAACATTGTACAAGAGGTAGCAACCAAAACCATCCCAAAGAAAAAGAAATGCAAGAAAGCAAAATGGCTGTCTGAGGAAGCTTTGCAAATAGCTGAGGAAAGGAGGGAAGCGAAAGGCAAGGGAGAAAAAGAAAGATACGCCCAATTAAATGCAGAATTCCAAAAAATAGCTAGAAGAGATAAGAATGCCTTCTTAAATGAACAATGCAAAGAAATAGAAGAAAACAATAGAATAGGGAGGACCAGAGATCTTTTCAAGAAAATTGGAGAGATGAAAGGAACGTTTCATGCAAAAATGGGCATGATAAAGGATCAAAATGGCAGGGACCTAACAGAGGCAGAAGAGATTAAGAAGAGGTGGCAAAATTACACAGAAGAACTATACAAGAATGAGCTTAACGTCCCTGATAATCACAATGAGGTGGTCACTGACCCCGAGCCAGACATCCTAGAATGTGAAGTGAAGTGGGCCTTAGAAAAGCTGAGCAACAACAAAGCTAGTGGAGGTGACAGTATTCCAGCTGAGCTATTCAAAATCTTAAAAGATGATGCAGTAAAAGTGCTACACTCAATTTGCCAGCAAATTTGGAAAACTCAACAGTGGCCACAGGATTGGAAAAGATCAGTTTACATTCCAATTCCAAAGAAAGGCAGTGCCAAAGAATGTTCAAACTATCGCACCATTGCACTCATTTCTCATGCTAGTAAAGTTATGCTTAAAATCCTACAAGCTAGACTCCAGCAGTATGTGGATCGAGAACTACCAGAAGTACAGGCAGGATTTCGAAGAGGCAGAGGAACTAGAGATCAAATTGCTAACCTATGCTGGATCATGGAGAAAGCTAGAGAGTTCCAGAAAAACATCTACTTCTGCTTCATTGACTATGCTAAAGCCTTTGATTGTGTGGATCATAACAAACTGTGGCAAGTCCTTAAAGAGATGGGCATACCAGACCATCTTATTTGTCTCTTGAGAAACCTATATGCGGGCCAAGAAGCAACAGTGAGAACTGGACACGGAAGCACTGATTGGTTCAAAATTGGGAAAGGAGTACGGCAAGGCTGTATACTGTCGCCTTGCCTATTTAACTTATATGCAGAGCACATCATGAGAAAGGCAGGGCTAGATGAATCAAAAGCTGGAATTAAGATTGCCGGAAGAAACATCAACAACCTAAGATATGCAGATGATACCACTCTAATGGCAGAAAGTGAAGAGGAACTAAAGAGCCTCTTGTTGCGAGTGAAGAAGGAGAGTGCAAAACTTGGGTTGAAACTAAACATTAAGAAAACCAAGATCATGGCATCCGGCCCTCTCAATTCCTGGCAAATAGATGGGGAAGAAATGGAGGTAGTGACAGATTTTATTTTCCTGGGCTCCAAGATCACTGCACATGGGGACTGTAGCCAAGAAATTAAAAGATGCTTGCTCCTTGGGAGGAAAGTCATGGCAAATCTAGACAGCACACTAAAAAGCAGAGACATCACCCTGTCAACAAAAGTGCGTATAGTCAAGGCTATGGTCTTCCCAGTTGCAATGTATGGCAGTGAAAGCTGGACCATAAGAAAGGCTGAGCGCCAAAGAATTGAAGCCTTTGAACTATGGTGCTGGAGAAGACTCCTGCGAGTTCCTTGGACTGCAAGGCGATCAAACCGGTCAGTCCTAGAGGAGATCAACCCTGACTGCTCTTTAGAAGGCCAGATCCTGAAGCTAAAACTCAAATACTTTGGCCACCTAATGAGAAGGAAGGACTCACTGGAGAAGAGCCTAATACTGGGAAAGATCGAGGGCAATAGAAGAAGGGGACGACAGAGAATGAGGTGGCTGGATGGAGTCACTGAAGCAGTAGGCATGAGCTTAAATGGACTCCAGAAGATGGTAGAGGACAGGAAGGCCTGGAGGAACATTGTCCATAGGGTCGCGATGGGTCGGACACGACTTCGCAACTAACAACAACAACAACAACAATCCTACTTGTGAGTATGATAATAAAATCATATCATCAGCATAAAGCAAGCTCTTACAGTGAGTAATTAGGATCATCGGCACGTGTACCATGGTATCCTTCATTAACCCAGGCAAGTCATTGATGTATAAATTAAATAATAATGGGGCCAGGATACACCCTTGCCTTATCCCTTTATTTGTGTGAATCCTGTTAGTCAGGGCCCCATTAACCCCATACCGCACCCTCAAACAGGTACTTGTGTAAGGGCTTTAATCAAAGCCAGGAGTCTGGGTTCTATTTTAAGGGAAGTCAATTTACTCCATAGTACTTCTCTATTTACCATATCAAATGCTGCTGTAAGGTCTATGAAAGCAGCAAACAGGGGTTTCCTCTTATAGGCATATTTGGCAATATTTGATAATATTTGATATTTGATAATATATTTGATATTTGATAATATATTTGATAACAAAGCAGTTATCAATAGTAGATCTGTTTTGCTTAAAATCTGCTTGTTCTTCTGTGAGGATATTGTTTTCCTCTACCCAGATTTCTATTCTGTTCAAAAGGTACCTAGCATATATTTTTGCTACAATGTCAATCAGGCTGATGGGCCTGTAGTTACTAGGATCCTTTTTATTCCCTTTTTTATATATGGGGACAACTATTGCCATCTTCCACCCATCTGGTATATGGCAGGTGTTATTTATCTGTGTAAAAAGACCTGCTAATACAGGGCCCCACCAATTGGGAAATTTCTTAAATAATTCTGCTGGTAAAAAATCCTCGCCTGGGGCTTTATTGCTCTTTAAGCTTTTTTTTTATTTAAAAAGTTTTACAATACATTTTGACTTTAATCCCCCCCTCCCCCACCCCTATCCCTCTCCCCCACTCCCTCCTCCCCCCCCCCCGACTTCCCAGAGCTAAATACAGGGCATAAAATCAAAAAACAAACATAAACACCCCTATATTATCAACAATAAAGTATAAATTCTATCTCTCTCTAGCTCATATAAAATGAATACAAACAATATTAATATTACAAATAAAGTAGAGAAGAAAAAGAGGAAAACAAAAAAAGATCTTTACTCAAAATAAATTTTCTTAATCCCAGTCCTTATTCATATTAATTTCAAAAAAAAAGGGAAAAGAAAAAAAAACTTTCACCTGCTATTTGCATTCTCCCACCTTTCTCTAATTTCCAAACAAATTCTCAGTTACGCACCAAATGCGCTTATCTCTGTTAATCTTAATAATCTCCAACCAAACTAAACTATAATCTAAAATAGTTCTTGCGTGTATCACGCCAAATGTCTCACAGTTCCAAATCATCCTTAAGTTCAAATAAAAGTTCAAATAAAAAGAGTATATATATAAAAAAAAAATTAAGCAATCTCTAAGACAACTTGTTATTAATTAGGTGCTTACATACCCACTCTTAGTTCAACACATACTTTAAGTCCGTAACCCTAATATACTTTTCTAGCAAGCAAATAACATCAATCTTAAATTATATAAAATATTAAAAAAAAGAAAAAAAAACCTTTCTTTCTCCTCTATAATAATTTTACTCCATTGACATTCTAATCTAAAAATTTAACCAGCAATCTTAACGCCCCAAAACTTTTGGAGCACCTCTGTCATGACCCCCAAAACTTCTTTAGACCGCTCTCCTCCTACATCTTCATTGTAAGCACACTTTGAAGATTCCATAACTTTCCGCTGGTCTTGCTCTTGCTCTCGTCTCGCTCTTCTTAGGGCGGCACGCGTCATCTTCTGGCCTCCTGCAACAACCGATGAGACTGTAGCTTGATCCCCTCCACCACCATTGTCCTCTGTCTGTCTGTCTGCAACATCTTGAAACTTTCCCACACCGTGTCCTTTTGCAGCTTCCAAAAATGATAGGGGGGTTGCTTTTAACACATTACTATAAAAATCACGTGCCTGAGCCACAGTAACCAAACGATGTCTTTTACCTTCGTGCGTTGTCACCAACCCAACTGGAATCTCCCATCTGAACTTAATATCACGTTTCTTAAGTTCCTGTACTAGAAATGCGAAATCTTTCCTTCTCCTTAGGATCTTCGGAGGAATCTCTTTTAAAACCAAAACTTCTTGCTCAGCCACTACCAAATTAGTATCATAAGCAACTTGAATGACTTCATCTCTAATTACTCTCTTTGTAAAATAGACCACCACATCTCTGGGTAACTTCCTCTGTCTTGCAATCCATGAATTTACACGAAAAACTTTGTCCATATTTCCCTCAATTTCAGATGCTGACTGGCCCAGTACCCCTTCCAGAGCCTCAGAAATCAGCTGCTTTAAATCTTCTTTACCATTCTCCTTTAAACCCCTAATTCTAATAGCATTCTGCATCTGATTATACTGAACACGGCTCAATTCTTCATCCATTTTATCCCTTATATTTTCATTTTCTAATACCTTTGCTTCTAATATAGAGTTCTTTTGACTGAGATCCTCCACTTTTACATCCAGCTGTTGCACACATTCAGCTACGGATACAACCTTAGACAAGATGTCCACCCTCATTGCTCTCAGCTTCTCTTCCATCTTCTTCTCCAATTTCTCCATTTTCTCCTCCAATTTCTCCTCCAATTTCTCCTCCAGCTTTTTCAACTTTTCATCCATCATATCAGACATCAGTTGTGCGTGCTTTCCAAGAGCGTCTTGTAAATCCTTAAGCGTCAATGCAGGAGGAAGCAAAGCTTGCAGTGAGGTCTCTTGCACCAGGGAAGACCCCGCATTTCGAAGAGCTTTAGAAGTTTTAGCCGCCATCTTCCCCCACTTTCACTTATTACGCACTTTCGCTTTAAAGCTATAAAATCCATTGAGCTAGAGAGTAAAAATAAAGAGTCCACTTCACCTTGACCTCCTGTACCGCTCTGCCTGCATCTTGATAATCAAAAGTATTTCCTTTTGGCAGGGGTGGTTGCTAACGCCTGGCTCTGCTCCAAGAATCCCAGAGCAGAGGCACTGCGCAGCTCGGAGCAACCCAGGCTTCGGGGGGGCTCATCCTTCAGCCGCCCAAGCTCTCAGCTCAGGCGGCCCCAGAGAGCTCAACCCCTACCTGGGGCCTCACCCCCTCCTCTTCTCCCGAGGAGGGGGCTTCAAATCCATCTAAACAGCTGATAGACGCTGTTTACGATGGAAAAACACAGCTGCGGAGCGGGCAGCCCGAAAACGGCTGTCTTTCGACGTCGCGTCGCCACCGGAAGTCCGCTCTTTAAGCTTTTAATGATGGACTGTATCTCCTTTTCTGAGACTGGTGGCCAAGAGGGGGAGAGTTCTAGGGTTTCCTAAATCACTGTTTAAAGATAGTTTCTTTACCAGTTTGGTGGGAGCAAACAAGCACTGATAATAATTCTCCCAGTCCGCAGCAGAGATTGGTATGTCGAACACAAATCTCCGTTCCTTCAGGATACCTGCTACAGAGTGCCAAAATAATACTGAGTTATGACTTCTGGCAGCCAACTGGAGTTCTGACCAGATTGAAATGGCAAAACTTTTTTCTTTAATGTTATAGTTTTTTTTATATTCCCTTCTTGTGCGCAGCATCTTAGCTTGTATATGGGCAGTAGGATTCCTCTGGGCAAGCCTCATGGCTGCCTTCAATTTCTTTTTCAGTCGCTGGCAGTCAGGATCAAACCAGTGAGGTCTACCCACTTGGGCTCTTTTTGTAGTAGGTTTAGTTGTTAGGTGTTTTTTCAGTATATTATAGAGATTGGAGAATGCATTGAAAGCTGACATCCAGTCAGTAGTAGATGACTGGATTGTTCTAGCCCACTTAGTAGCATTTGCTGTTTTAAGGCATTCTAATATTGCCTTAGTATCAACTTTGGCCCAAATTAACCTTTTATTTTGGGTCACCTCTACCTTTTTGGTGAGCCATCTGTCAGCCATGTTATATGGTCTTAAATCTGAGCAGCCTCGCAATGTCACACTTACAGGCTGATGGTCGCTATTGTCGCTAAGGTGTACTGTGACCTCCGAAAAGAGGTCAGCCTTATCTCTAGACACGCAAAAGAGATCCAGTATTCTACTTGAATTGGCCGAGTGGTATGTATAAGGGTATGTGTAATTCTTATCCTTACCCCCCCAAAATTTGGAGGTTACCCTTAAAAATTAAGGAGACTAGGAGCAGGCCAGCGGCATTACTTTTACAGTCTCTCGAGAGCCACTGAGGATGGTTATCAAAGAACTCCCCTGGGATTTCTTCTGGGCAAGGTCATACAGAGAGTGACCCATCCTAGCGTTCAGATCTCCTAGTAATACCACTATGGACTGAGGATACAGTACAGATATATCTTCTAGGATAACTTCCAAGCCCATCCAGTATTCTGAATTATAGTGCTGAGATGTGCTTGGAGGAATATACATATTTACCAATATTAACTCAAACTGGTCATATTCAAATTTGACAGCTAGGAAGTATGGATACTTATCTTCGTTATATAATTTCTCCCCCTGCCATTGCAACTCTTGCTTTAGAAGAATGCATAGCCCACCAGAGGGTCTCCCTTTGTTCTTTGTTTTTTGGGCTAGGGAGGCCCATCCCTGAAAGCCTGGCAGTTGTACTTGTTCATCCACTTCAGTTAACCAGGTTTCTTAAAAGGCTATTACGTCAAATCTAGAGAGGAAGCTCATTAGTCCACTATCAACCATCCCTTTCCAGCCAGCTACATTCCAGGTCATCAATTGTATGGGGTTCTCAGATGCAAGGTGGTCTGGCTTGGTTGATTGGCTAGATGGTAAAACTGCCAGATGTCAACTTGACATTGGAGCCAGGTCGATATCATCTATGCTTCCCATATAAACACAGTTGTTGTGAGGTTTGATATTTTTCCTTGTGGGTTGCAGGACTTGTAGTTGCTCCTCTATATCTTGGTTGCCAGTGTGCCTCTGCTCTTGCTCCAAGAATGACTTTTTTTCCAATGGGCAGGTACTCCGGCTTAAGTCTATAAATGTAGATTTATGTCAAATTTTTGGAGGGGCGTAGCTGAGGATTCATCTTGTGAAAAGATGTCATGGGAACTTCTAAATCAAATGAGGATGGAGCTGGATTATACCCTTAGTGTTTGTCAGTTTAGGGGGCACTGTGTGATGAAGCCCTTTGTCTTTCAGTTGTTTCTCAGAGGCTGGGTCAGTCAGTGCAGTTACCCCACTGTCAGCCTGTGTGACAGTACCTTTTTTTACTATTGAGGTAAAGGCAGATTGTTGATTAAATATATTGTCACAAGGTTGCGTGATTAGTGGAGCCAAATGAAATAGAGGCTTTGCTGTAGATTGAGTTGTTCTCAGTGCCTCTTTTAGGTCATCCAATCTTTGAATGATATTAACTTGCTCAGGTTCCGGCAATGCACTGAATAGGTCAATCAGCATTTCCTCTGGCACATCCTCAGCAGTTCCTGCAGCTGTGGGAAACACAGTTCGTATATTGCTCCTTTGCCTTCTCAGGGTCAGTTCAGTTGCAGCAGCCTCAGGCTTAGTAGTGTGAGGGCTGTTGCAGCCTGGATTTAAAGCGACAGTTCCCTCTTGGTGACGCTGTTTCAGGAGTGGGCACACAAAGGACCCTTATTGGAAATATTAAAAAGGTGCTCAGAAAGGGCTTCATTCTGAAGAGCATGGAGGGAATTGTGGGCTGCTTGAATGATAGGAGAATTCTCATACATTGCGTTCTTGATGACAGCCATTCTGCATGTAGTAGATCTATCAGAGTGAATTCACAGCGGAGCAGCTGGCTCAGGGACAGCCTAATAGTTTCTCTATTGCTCCAACACCCTCTATTTACTCTCTTGTCATAAATTTGCAAAGTAACCTGGTTAGTTTGCAGACTGTAGTTATATTGGTCATCTCTTAGGCCTTTGCTTGATTGTTTTCTCTATGGGTGTTCAAATGTTTGGAATGAAGACAAGGTCCTTCTCTACTTTCATTTTCTGAATTAGCCATCCCATGGTTATCCATGGTTATCCTCCCAAATCCTTCTACAGTATTTGGGTAGCTCCTAACAAACTTTGCAAAAGATTCCTTCAGGCAGTCAACCTTATTTATGACAATTGACAAAAGATCATATATTGAGTTTACAGCTTAAGCTGTAAGCAAACATTGTGTGGAGAGGAAGTCTGTCACATTTTCTCCCTTTAAATTTGTTACATCTCCCTCCTGTGCAAAAAAGGCTGTTGCTGGGTTCCAAGGAGGGGAGCCATTCTCCGAGAGGGAGGAGGACAGCTCTACACATTGTTTGCTCTCCAGTTCGGTTTGTAAGTCCCATTCCAATGAGTCACATAAATTAAATTTATCTGATAAGGTGCCTGCGAATGAGTTACTTACTGGAACAGACTGTCCGTTTGCAATATAATCTTCCATTTTCTGCTGCTTCAAAGGCTTGGATATACTTTCTGCTGCAGAGTGCTGTCTCTTCCTCCTTTTCCCCATTCAAGTTTGTTAAAACAGGTTTAAAAATGTTTAAAACTAGGTTTAAAAAGGTTAGAATGGGTTAAAAATGGGTTTAAAAGGTTTAAAAAGGTTAAAATAGATTTAAAAGGGGTAGGTTAAAAATACAATATTAAAAGAGGTTAAAAAGTTAAAATAAAAATAAAGTAAAATAAAATAAAGCTTTTACTTTTGGAGGAGCTCTTTACAGCCTTTGCTGCCTGTCCACCATCTTGGCTCCTCCCCCCCCCCAAACCTTAATTTAGTTAGCAGAATTGTGACATTTTGTTGTGAGATTTTTATTTTTTTAAAGCGTGTGAGGAAAAATGCATTTTATGCCTTGATATAATGATTACCTTGGAAATTTATCTAAATTTGATAATTGCCTGGATGTTTGCAGCCCACAGATGGTAGTCCTATTCTTGTTTTTGCTTTCAAAAATAATAAGAAATGTTTTTAGCTCTCTCATTATTTGTTACAAAGGTAGTTCTTAACTTACAACGATTTGTTTAGTGACCATGCAAAGCTATGCCACTGAAAAGAGTACTTATGACCATTTTTCACGCTTACAACTGTTGTACCATCCCTGTGGTCACATGATCAAAATTTTGATGCTTTGCAACTGACATATATTTATGATGGTCACAGGATCATGTGAAGGTCACCTTTTATGACCTTCTGACAAGCAGTGTCAATGGAGAAGCCAGAGTCACTTAACAATTGTGTTACTTAACAACTGCAATGATTAACTTAAGAATTGTGGCAAGATAAGTCATAAAATGGGGCAAAACTCATTCAACAACTGTTTTGCTTAGTAATGGAAATCTTAGGCTTAACTGTGGTTATATGTCGAGGACTATCTGTACAGATAGGAGATAACAATAAAGAATATTCCAAGCTCTTACAAAGTTTTCTTACAAAGAAGAGAAGGTTCCAAGTTCTTACAAAGAAATTTCAAAGAAACCACTTTCTGGACATCAAGTATACATCCAAATTTCTATAATTTCATTCTTATCTATTTCTACTCAAGCAATAGTATCTGTGAGAATCTTGAAGCAGCTATAAGGCAATATAAAGTTTCTTTGAACACATTATCCTCAATCACCAATCCCCTGCCAGCAGGGGACACTTGTCCCACAGTGGGTAATACAGCACCCTTCGTCAGCCATTGAAGAATAGTGACAAACAATAGAGGCAGCATAATTTAGACTGGCCTGTGTTTCTGCTGCTGGCTCACACTTTAATACAGCTGTCTTGAAGAATTTTAAATGTGTAACTATAAGTAATATAGTAGCCATTGTGGTTATTGAATAAACAACTGGCTGAGTTCCCACCTGTTAAACTAAAACTAATGTTAGAGCTAAGTACAGTATACGTTAAGTAAACCTTTCTCTCTCAGTGAAAACTATCTTGCAAGAGTCTTGTTGTTGTTCAGCCACTAAGTCGTGTTCAGCTCTTTGTGACCCCATGGATCATACCACACCATCTCCCCCCTCCACTGTCTCCCTGAGTGTGCCCAAACTCATGCCCGCTGCATCAATGACACTGTCTAACCATCTCATCCCCTGCCCTCCCCTTCTCTTTTTGCCTTCAATCCTTCCCAACATCAGAGTCTTTTCCAATGAGGCATGATGTTATGAGGGTACAATACATGGTTCTAAAGAATGCCCATGCAAAAATTGTTATTTGGCTAAGAGTGGAAGGTTTTGATTGAAATAGAATACCTAAGATGCTCAAAAAGAGCACACTTGTTTTCTTCACACAGATCCAACATTAACAAAATAGTTCTTAAACTGTTCTTAAGCATTAAAAACACATGTAGGCTAAAGGGATTGTTTTGACAATGTAATTTCCTTTCCCCCTCTCTTTTTTATGTAAAAGGTTATTAGAGCTATATTACCACCAGTACTGCTAAATTATAGCATGATAGCAAACATTCTACCTAATCTACTAGCCACCATAGCTTTCATCTTTTCATGAAAAAGAACATGCAAAATGTAGAGTGCATTCCTCAGATGACTTACTGTCTTAATTCAGTGTTACTCTTAAATTACATCATTTGCAAGATTTCTCAATCATATTCAATGTGAAGAGCTAGAATAAAGAAAGATCTCTTTGACACCATTAACATTTGTGCTCCCAATACCCTCAAGTGAAGTCTAAATGCAATCCACAATTATCTGCAGTTGACTGAAAAATGTCAAGAAGTGAAAATTACCTGACCTCCCTCATATCCCAACAGGACTGACACACACACATACACACACAAACCTTGCTCCCAACACTCCACATTCAAAGTAAGGATAGTTCATTACTTGCATTCATTTGCTTGGCTTGGGGTATGGGAGGTGGGCCTGTGGATAGCCATAAAGTCGTATTTCTTTTAAAAAGATCTTGTGGTGCAGATATCATTAGCTGCACAGCAAGATTTCACAACATGCTGCAAGGTTTGTAAATCCTCTGCAAGGGAGGAAATGTAAGGCAACAGTTTTGGGAAACAAAAAAACACCCCTCTACCAACTCTTGCTGTATAGTAGCATCTCAAAAATTTCACAATCCTTTCAAGGACATGGAGCTGAGCTGGAAGTAAAGGACTTTATCAGTGTTCCCTCTGGCTGATGGAATTCTCAGGAGGAGGGTGGGGGGAGAAGGAACAAGGTAGAAATGGCAATTTTCTGCCAATAAAATAACATACCACTTAAAAGATAATAATAATCAGCTTTCCCTATAGCGTTTTTTTGTCATTTTTATTCTTTTTTCTTTTCAGAGTAGCTTGATTTAACTTTAAATAATATAACAGTGGATTATTGGCATTCAGATTAGAGATCCAAAAAGATCTTAAAATTTTTCCTTGTTAAAAATAAAGTATTTAGGTTTTTTGATTATTTTTTCATCAGTGTATTATTTATTTATTAATAACCTGCCTCTATTATTTTTATAAACAACTTAGGGCAGCAAACATACTTAATATCCATAACTAGATGAGTTTCCACAGAGTGCAAAACCCATAAATCATGCGTTGCAAATCATAATAGATTGGTTCACACAACCCACACTACCACATTATGGTGATATGCGAATCTTGTTATATTACGGCCATGAAATTCTCATGCAGTTATTATTGTACGGTGTGTTGTCAGGTTAGTTATCTGAGCTGCAAAAACCTGGATGACCCTCAAAAAATGCAAGAGAGGAACACGTAGAGTTTTGCAGCACAACTATAAATATAGGCATAGACATCGTGCCATTCTGTTGCAAAGAATGCAACCTTATTCCAAGCACACAGAAGGAATAAGGAAGAATAAACCAAGGAAATTAAGGATGTGTGATGAAGAAAGGAAACATAGCTAAAATTAGATTACAGCAATAGAATCCATTGTGTCTTTTGATACATTTCTAACTTTAGAAACAATCTCAAGTTCTATTGCAAGAAAATCTTGATCAAGGTGCTGAAATTCCAAGACTCAAAAAAGGATTTCCCCCCACAAACCCCTTCTCTTCTCTCCTCTCCTCTCCTCTCCTCTCCTCTCCTCTCCTCTCTTCTTTCTCTTCTCTTCTCTTCTCTTCTCTTCTCTTCTCTTCTCTTCTCTTCTCTTCTCTTCTCTTCTCTTCTCTTCTCTCTTCTCCTCTCTTCTCTTCTCTTCTTTCTCTTCTCTTCTCTTCTCTTCACTCTCTTCTCCTCTCCTCTCCTCTCCTCTCCTCTCCTCTCCTCTCCTCTCCTCTCCTCTCCTCTCCTCTCCTCTCCTCTCCTCTCTTCTCTCTTCTCTTCTCTTCTCTTCTCTTCTCTTCTCTTCTCTTCTCTTCTCTTCTCTTCTCTTCACTCTCTTCTCCTCTCCTCTCCTCTCTTCTCTTCTCTTCTCTTCTCTGGGCTAAAAGCCAAGCCAAGGAGTGATGGTACTGAAAGTGGCTATCTAATG
Organism: Vipera ursinii; assembly: GCF_947247035.1. Taxonomy (NCBI): domain Eukaryota; kingdom Metazoa; phylum Chordata; class Lepidosauria; order Squamata; family Viperidae; genus Vipera; species Vipera ursinii. The sequence continues at coordinate 230,832,062 of NC_139512.1, forward strand.
AGTGAGAATTTCAAAGTGGAGAGTATATCAAACTGGAGATAACAAACACCTGTGGAATAAGATAGAGAGGAAGGCAGCAAACTTCCCATAAAAAGGTTTGTACAGAAATGGGGACATACAGGTAGTCCTTGACTTACAGCAGTTCATTTCGTGCCTGTTCAAAGTTCCAACAGCACTGGAAAAAAGTGACATGATCATTTTTCACACTTATGACCATTGCAGCATCCCCATAGTCATGTAATCAAAATTCAGATGCTTGACAACTGACTCATACTTATTGTCTGGTGTGATATGGTTACCTTTTATGACCTTCCAACAAGCAAAGTCAATGATGAAGCCAGGTTCAGTTAATTTAACTGATTTAACGGAAGTGATTCACTTAACAACAGTGGCAAAGAAGGTCATAAAATGGGGCAGAACTCATTTAACAACTGTCTTGCTTAGCAACAGAAATTTTGGGCTCAGTTATGGCCATACGTCAAGGACTATCTGTATTAGTATATCATTATTAGTATATTGTTTGCTAAGCTTAAGGTATGATATACAGTTAGTCCTCGACTTACAACAGTTTATTTAGTGACCATTCAACCTTACAATGGAACTGAAAAATGTGACATGACTGTTTTTCACTGTGAAAATCTTTGCAGCATCCCCATGATCAGGTGATCAAAATTCAGATGCTTGGCAACCGGTTCACATTTATGACCGTTGCTGTGCCCCAAGGTCATGTGATCACTTTTTGTGACCTTCTGACAAGCAAAGTCAATGGGGGAAACCAGGTTCATTTAACAACTGGGTTACTAACTTATCAACTGCAATGATGCACTTAACAACTGTAGCAAGAAAAGTCATAAAATGGGGCAAAACTCACTTATCAAATGTCTCACTTAACAACAGAAATTTTGGGCTCAATTGTGGTCCTAATTTGAGGACTACCTGTATAACAATTAGCAGAGATTATTTAAAATACTGTAAAAAAAAAGACCTCGCTGTAATATAGAGAAGAACTGTTTGTAGATCTGGAAAGTTCTGGTCCCCTTTTCCCAACCAGGCTGGGAATTCTGGTTGCCAGAATAAGGAAGGTTGTGTTACCTTGGAACAGAAGGTCAGTTTGCTTGTTCACATGGATTACTGATTGATCTGCTCTTGATCAGTGTGAGGAAAATTCCATTTTTTCTTTCCTCTTATCCAGCCTTTCTCATGGTTTAGTCTTATATAAGCTAAACAAGCTAAATAAATAAGATGAGAATATACAACCTTGGAACAGTTGTTTACTGATTTTCAACCACTTCATTGCTCTAGTTTTCATTCTAACCTCTTGCCTCCTAGTCCACATATACATCCTTCAATAAACAAGGGAGGTAACTCAATGTTGCCAGGCTTTTAAAACCCTTGAACTATAAGGAAAAATAGATATTCTGGAATCCTGATGATTCCTACGTTGTGCCATGCAAGAACAAACACATAGGAGAACAAACCCATCAGGACAAGATTCAGCAGTCCATCTGCATCCATCTACAAAGGCCACTCTCTCAAAGAGCAAAGTCCACATTTTGGACAGAGAGGGCCACTGGTTTGAAAGAGCGGTCAAAGAGGCCATCTATGTCAAAAGTGAACAGCCCTCTCTCAACAGAAGGGAAGGGATACAACATCATCTATCTTCAGTCTACAACAGTTCCAAGAAGGCTCCACAGCCATTTGCACTATTCAGATGACCCTGACGAAACGGATAAACCTCCAGCTGGCATCAATGACTCTTTAAAAGAATGCACATAACCAGCTGTCTACAAGGAGTATAAAGCCTTCCATTCCCCACCATCCAGTCAGAGTTGAAGAAGCTTCTTGGGTGAGAGGTGAAATGTCTTCCGAGAAAAACAAGAAAGTCTAGATGCCTTGTGAAAAAGCGCCTTTGGGATAACTATGACCTGATTGCCTGAGAATCTCCATAGACATGGTGGGGGAAGGAGTTCTCCCTGAAGGCTCAGGTAAGAAACAAGGGGGCAAGCAATAAAAGGAGATTGGGAGCAGTGTTTCTCATCCTTGGCGCTTTTAAGATTGGTGGACTTCAGTTCCCAAAATTCCCCAGCCAGCTTTGATCCATCCATCTTAAAGTTGTCAGGATTCAGAAACATGGCCCTGGAGGCAACATTCCTCATTACAACACTGGTTGGTTTTCTTTGAGAAAGTGGATTTAGTGTAGGGCAGCGCTTTTCAATCAGTGGTACGGGTATCACCTGTGGTACATTGGCACCTGGCAGGTGGTACGTGACCAGCCTAGAAAAGTGGTGGCGGGGGAGGGAAATGAGGTGAACTGGTGGCAGCACCACACAAGCCTGAGCGAGAGATGGCTGGAGCTGCAGGGCTGTCAGGGCTCAGTGGAAGCACCAGGATCAGCGCCAGGCTCAGAGCTCAGCGCTGATTCTGGTGTTTCTGCTGAGGCCAGAAGAAACACCGATCAGCTGGAATGTTGCAGCATCTTCCAGGGTCTTGTGATTTACATTCAGATGCTTGGCAACTGATTCATATTTATGACAGTCACGGTGTTCCAGGGTCATGTGAAGTGACCAAAACCTGCTGCAACCACTCAGCAGACGGGGGTGAATAAAAAGCAAACACCCCCCCACCCCCCACCCACAGTGCCAATCCTCAATAGAAATGCTCACAACAATGAAAACCTCAGACAGGAGGAAGAGCACCACCGAGCAGACAGGCAGGTGTCTTGCTCGGCTGTAGCTTGGGGGGCACTTTTTTCAGTGCCATTGTAACTTTAAACAGTCACTAAGCGAACTATTGTAAGTCAAGGACTACCTGTACTTTATCACTTTTTTCCTTTTTTGGGGGGGGGGGGTCATCAAGTTTTTGACATCTTGCTAGGCGACTGGTGGTACTCGGACGTTGCCATAACCTAAAAGTGGTACAATGGGTGAAAAGGTTGAAAAGCCCTGATGTAGGGTAATTTACTTGCCTTAACTATTACTATTTTTGTGCTACTCTATTGGGATGGGTTACCCAATGCAACAAATCTATTGAGTGCTTGTGCTTGCCAAGTAGTATTCCTGGGTTTCCCCCTAAAGGTTGTTCATTCAGAAAGAGTTAGGATGCAGGATGATATCTTGATGCAAGTATAGGATAAGTAACCTGACCAATAAGAGAAAACAAGGCCAGAGATGTAGATCAAACTCTTGAATTAATGCTTTTTGACCCCAGCAGAGTTAGAAGGAAAAAGTTCCAAAAAGTTTTTCCTCCCACTTCTGAGAAAACAAAGTTGCAATGGATCTTGATGCAATTATCATACTGTATTGGAAGCATGTGTCTCCTATAGATATATGGAAACCCATATATGGCGGCACCCTGTCTTGTCCATCTATATTGTCAAGGTTTGTTTTCTTTTGTTTGAACATAGCATAGTATATGTAATGTATTGGGCTTTGTCTTTGCGTCCTGCTCCTCCGTGGCCCAGGGACTGGTCCTCTGGGCATGTGGTCACTCGTGTGGCTGTGCTAGGCCGACCGTAGGGGGGAGATTGCTTTTCCCGCCAGGCATGTTCGGCCTCTCCCCTAGTGACTCTTCAGCTCAGTTGGAGGAGCAGGATCCCACCTTTGTCCCTTTGTCACCAGTGTTAGATACTGGGTTCGTTGCTTCAATGACGAGACGAGGCAAGTGAGTTCAGAAAAGATCATTGTTTATTGCTTGCAGGAACTGAACTGAGAAACAGGGCTGCAAATGCAGCAATTTATACCCTGGCCTCTAGGCGGCGGCCAATAGGTTTAAAGCAACCTATTGCTGCCTTAGAGGCAGCCAATGGCGGCGCTGGAGACAGGTTGTCTGAGGAGCTGAAAGCCGTTAGCCAGCTTCCCTGCTTGAGCAACCTTCCAGCAATTAACCCAGGTGATATTCCTTTAGCAAGACAAAGCCCAATATATTACAGTATACATATATTCTTGAACATATGTTTTATGTTTCTTTCAAACATGTTTTACTTCTGAACCAAATTTGACAAGTTCATAAATCATTGGATACCAACTGCTTGTTCAGTCTACTGATCTTGTTCTTCAAGATGTTTCCACCACTTCATAGCTTCCTTATTCTTCTATGCCTTCTCTGCCTTCTGGCTGAGTTCACACATAGTGTTAAACCAAAAACACGATTAATAAACTACCACAACTTAATGTGCTAGCTGATTTCTACAGTACATTAAGACACGTTATGGATTTGTTTGGTTTTAAGCATGATTGATATTTTGTCTGCTAGCTCCAAAAATTACTAATTGTTGCTCTGACCTCTGATTTCTCTCTGCAGACAGATAGCTCCCTTAATAAAAAAAAATGTTTTATGAAAGACTTTCATTTCAAACAGATGTTTCATTATAAGAAAGAGATAGTGATGGATAGAAAATAAACTCAGCAATGACATAGCTTTACAAATCCATTTTTCCCCAGAATCTATTAATGCTGAAACATGAAGTTATTTTGAAAGTAATATGAGGGGCTCCTTGCCTTTAGATGGCTCCCTCAATATCACATGGCCACTAAAGGTAGTCCTTGATTTACGACAACTGAGCCCAAAATTTGAACTGCTAAGCAACACAGTTGTTAAATGAGTTTTGCTCCATTTTATGACCTTTCTTGCCACAGTTTTAACTGCATCACTGCAATTATTAAGTTAGCAATATGGTTGTTAAATGAATCTGGTTTCACCACTGAGTTTGCTTGTCAGAAGGTCACAAAAGTTGATCACCAGGACACTGTAACCATCATAAATACATGCCAGTTGTCAAGCATCCAAATGTTGATAATGTGACCATGGGGATACTGCAATGGTTGTAAGAGTGAAAAACAGTCCTAAGCAACTTTTTTCAGTGCCATTGTAACTTTGAATGGTCACTAAATGAATAGTTATAGTTTGAGGACTACCTGGAGCTATTAACACAAATATTGTAGGAACATTTTAAAGCATGGGTGTCAAACTCGCTGCTTCACGTGACGTGATGTGACGTATCGTGACTTTTTTTGCATTGCCGGAGCTGGGGTAGGCGTGGCCCCTGCATGATGCAACCGGCCTGTGGGCCAGCTAACACCCCTGTTTTAAAGGAATATACAAATGAGTTCTTAAGGCCACTCATGAAAATAATATATTCATAATCTTTATAATAAATTGCCTAGTTGAAACAGCTGGGAAATTAAAGCTAGCTACACTGCAGAATTCCAGTATGGCACAATTATATAATTTATATTTATGTCTGTATTACTATTCTCACACATCTTAGATTGATTACAGGATTAGGGAGAAGTGTCTATAATTATGGATAATTCATGCATGATCCCTTGACTTGTCTTTGCAAGAGTTGTCAGGCTTGCATTCAGTATTAACATGAATTTAAAAAGAAAAAAATTATGCCACTAATAATATGCTTCAGTTGTGTTGGCATAACAAATTAACCTGGTTTATCAAAATAACCATTATATTTATATTGCACAATTGTGTATATACATTTATTTATTTATTTCTATCTTAAAAAAAACTAAATTGCAAATAACTATTCTGGTTAATATCTTTCATAAGATAGATATTGCCTTGGTGGAGCAGTGGGCTAATGCCTCCTTAAGTAACACCAGCTGCCTGCAATTTGTGCAGGTTCGCATCCCACCAGGCTCAAGGTTGACTCAGCCTTCCATCCTTCCGAGGTAGGTAAAATGAGGACCCAGATTGTTGGGGGCAATTAAGCTGACTTTGTAATAATGCCGCTTGGTGTGTGTGTGAAAGCCCTAATAAGCAGGCATATACATAGAATGAAGGCTACTGCTAAGCTTGTAAGCCGCCCTGAGTCTTCGGAGAAGGGCGGGATATAAATGGAATTAAAATAAATAAATAAATAAATAAGAAAAGATTCAGCCTGGTCTAGTGGTTAAGATGCTAGCCTAGGAACTAGGAGACTGTGAGCTCTAGTCCTGCCTTAGAAATGAAAGTCAGTAGGTGACTTTGGCCCAGTCACTCACTCACTCTCAGTCCAACTAACTTCACAGGATTGTTGTAGTGAAAGTAGTAGGAGGAAGGAGTTATTAGGTATGTTTATAAAGTAATAAAGGCAGGATAAATATCCATTAAATAAGACAAGATTGGTCTTAGAATGGATAGAAATACCCACAACATATGCTCATTGCTCAAAAGAGTTTTAACCTCTTTAGTTTCTGTTTGTTTTTTGTTTTTTCTGTTTGTTTTAATTCCATGCAGGAAATCAGAGGTGATTGTGTATACTATTAATGGCAGTGTTTGAACTATGCTGGGATTTAATCTCTTCTATTGGGTTGTGAACTTATAGGTTGGTTCAAATAGTTGCTTTTGGCTTAGTGCATTTTGTAAATCCAGTTTCAAAGTTTGTAAATCATGGTTTTTTGGAGATGGGCAAAAACCTCAGAAAATATGTATATGCTGAACCTTATCCTGGTGGTTTTGGAATCCTCACCAGCCGTAATCCTGAAAAGTGAAGACGTTTTAAAGCAGGAAATAGGCCATTATTGAAAGATTAAAATAACTTTATTTTTTAAGAAAAATATAAAAAATAATACAAACTTACACAAATTTCATTTATTCTAGGAAAACCAAAAATCCAGATTTTGCCCATGTAGATGACACAGCTCTTCCCTTTATATAGCATCAATCTGCAAGCTGCCCATGTTATTTTTAAGAAACAAAAAAATGATAGAGTTGTTTCTGCCTAGGAAAAAAATATAACTGTTTTCTGGCTTAATTTATTACAGGGATATTACATGTTCCTTCACCAATCTGCACAACCACTAAATGACAAGATTTTTTTTTTTTGTCTTTCTCATCATCTAGTATGTATCTGTATTTTTGCAACTCTGCACCATTGTGCAAATATAGTCAACTGTGGCTTAAAGAGGAGTCCTGGTGGCACAGTGATTGAAGTGCAGTATTGCAGCTAACTCAGGCCACAGCCAGTAGTTTGATCCTGACCAACTCAAGGTTGACTCAGTCTTCCATCCTTATGAGGTGGTAAAATGAGAAGCCAGATTATTGGGGGCAAAATGCTGACATTTCTAAACTGCTCAGAGAGTGCTGCAAAATACTATAGAGCAGTATAAAAGTCTAAGTGCTAGTATTATTGCTTAAACAATAAGTTACAGAAAAATAACTCATGGCTTAGTAAATGTGCAAAACTTAGGTGTATGGTACGAAAAGATTGAGCTGCCTGATACTTTAATGCACAGGTGTCAAACTCGCCGTGTCATGTGACATGTCATGACATATTGCGACTTTTTTCACATTGCTGGGCCGGCAATTTGACACCCCTGCTTTAATGCATTCCTCTCACTATTAAGTGTTCCCAGGCATTAGTCCTGAGGTGAGAAACCTAAATATCTCCAGTTTTTGCACAACTACAACTCTCAGCATTCTTTCCTTTGGCTATTCTAATTGAAGCTCTTAAAACTTGCAGTTCTGCAACACCTGATCTGCAAGTTCCCTCAGATTAAACTAAAGGGCTTCCAATCACGCTTGAGGTATCAAGCAGATGCAACCAATAGGTTACCGTAGTTCTCAAAGAGCACTGGTACTTTAAATAGGGTCCTGACAATGGGATTGAAATAATGTCCTATGTTGTACATCACTTTTAATGCCCAATTAAGGAAAACACAGACATTTGTGTAAGGAGGCAGAAGGCACTGGAGTTTTGTTTTGTTCTGCCAAGCGGGCATTCTTCAAAGCTTCTCTTGTATTATCTGGTTGCTGTCCATGCATTTGATGCAGAACAGACCTGTCATCTTATGATTTCTTCTCTGAAAAGCCAGGTGCTATGATGGAGTTTACCTCCTGTATTTATTTCCATTGCTCCGTTTCTACTTGTAGCATCATGTGCTGTCCAGGGTGTCAAGGCTGGTGTACTTCTGTGTTTGTGTTTGGAATGCTACCATGGTAACACAGGCCTATGGGAGCAAAATGTCCTACCAGTTCTCTTGGCACTAACTTTCCCTATAGACACAGTGTTTGTGTTATTCTGCAGAGTTTTGTTGTGAGGAATATTCTAATTCCCGAGTCCTTCTTCCAAGAAACAGTGATTTTTCCTGTCGGTGATGTAGCAGGATATTAATTAGGGAAGTGTTCTCAAGTCTGCTTACTCAAATTATTGCTATAGCGTAGGTGGATCTGTTTCTGGTGAAGAAGAGGAGGGGAAAAATGATGTAAATATGTTCATAGCTGATCTCTATTTTCACAATCAGGTAGCTATCATTCTAGAATCTGATTCTAGCTACCAGTTTTGCTGATGGACAGAAACCAGCATGATTTGTGGAATTAAACTTATGAGCGGCAGTACCATTCATAAGTTATTGTATGCTAAGGTGCAAGAACACCATCTTTACTGCCATTTAATGGCTATCAGGATTTCTATCTACCACAGATATTGTAGGCCTATTGATATTGAGTTTTAAGCACGTTCTGTAAACATGTTCAGGCTCTGCACTCTTAGTCCTCTCCAGAGTTTACTCTTACTGATAATTTCTCACAGACTACAGTAGCTTCCATCATGTTTCACAGCAACTACTACATTATAAAAAGCTCAAGGGACACAAACCATTAATGTGAGGGTGCCTTTAGCTTCTCTTCCTCCCTTTCTCTCTCTCTGCCACTTTATTTAACTTGGTATTGAGAGAGAGAAAGAGAAATTTAAAAGTTTATTTGTTTGATCAGGACCTGGTACTCTCTAGATACGCTGGAGCAATTACAGATACAGCACTCAAGAAATTCATCCTATCAACAGCCCACCAAATGAAAACAGAAGTGCCAGTATCCAAAGACCAAATCTGGGTACACCCCAAAGTTCTTGATTCAGGGGCTGCAGGTACACTTTGCTTTAAAAGTAGGACTACAAGTAGCTGTTTCACTTCCTGAAACTCTCTTAAGTGGCTAATTTTACAGTGTGCACAGGATTGCTCTTCCAGAACTCAGTTCTTTGGTATATACAGTAGCACTGATCTTACATCTTGCCTTTGAGTCGGTCTTGACTCCTGGTGACTGCCTGACTATTCCCTGAAGTATTCTCACCAAGATTTTTCAGAAACGGTTTAGCATTACCAGCTTCCTAGGGCTGAGGGGGGGGGGGAATTGATTCAAGAACACTCAGCTGGCTTCATGCCCAAGGTAGGACTAGAACTCATGGCCTTCCTGTTTCTAGCCCAGACATGTCAAACTCGGGACGTCATGTGACGTCGCGCAACGTATCGGAGCCTTTTCGCCATTGCTGGCAATGGGGTGGGCGTGGCTTCTGGATGACGCGTCTGGCCTGCAGGCTGGCAGTTTGACACCCCTGTTCTAGCCTGATACCTGAATCACTATATCAGTCTGGCTCTCCTGCAAGCCATTAGCTCAAGGCCAAAGTCAGTTCTTCCACAGGCAAACAATCTCAGTGTTATAGGCTTCACTGTAAAGCTACTTCCCTACTTTACATGAAACACAGGATCTCTTGTGGTGGATCTTGCCTCAGTTTCTACACATATGTGCACTTTCTATGCAGGAAACCCATCTTCTTGACATAACAACTTCATATATACAGGTCAGCTCTTTTTCTTGGAGGCAGAAAATTCTCCTTCTTGTAGAACCCCGCAAGCAATAAAAAAAAGATACTACCCAGAGTATTAGGACTTCAATCAATTTATCAACATTGATTTTGTCAGAAGAATGCCTTAATGCGCAGCTGAATCATAGACGAACAGTAGAATATTCTCTGTTCCTTTTCTCCCGTCACTCTATACAATGTACTTTACTTTAAGTTATGACTTAAGCCCTGTTCTAGCATTCTAAAATTTTGAATGCTTAGCCTTTCTTCTATCAATGTGGCTACATTATATCATCATCCTATGTTCATCCCAAATGTCTGCAGGAAAAACAAGTACTGTATGTATGTAAGATCGGTTCCCTGGAGGCAAAAATCCAGAAAGTTGCATCCAAAATGGCTTTTCTTTTAAAAATGCTTGTGGTAAATGAAAAATGTGAACATTATCCAGGTGATAGTGTTAGCCCTTTGGGACAGCCCAGTCAAAAAGCACAACAATGACTACTGTCTTTATTGTAAAATTACATTAACAGAAACTTGCAAGTTTGAAAGTAACCCTCGGATCCCTCACCTTTCCTCTCTAGAAAACTAGGAAGGGTCTCTTATGAGATGCTTTTTCTACCCTTCCTCCTTTAGTAGCCCAGTAAGCTGTGACTCTTCCTCCTGTCTCTCAGGGTTATTTGCATACACCATTACAAATGGTCAGAGAACGGAGGTTTCTCTGCAACACTCATATGATTAGCATCCTGGATTTAAAAACATTCTGACAATTTATTTACAAATAAATTCCACTGACTCTAATAGGATTTACTAACACATGAGCATGCTTAAATGTATTTGAACTACAACACAGAATTCCCACTTCTGGCTAGGCCATGGTATTGTTGAACAAGCATGCTAATCCTTAACCCAGAGTCACATTAGTTGTAATATGTTTTCAGTATGATGAAACACTCCTACAAATATAAAATGCATTCTCTAATTGTTTAATTTTCCTAGTTCCCCAATGTTGGAGTAATCAGTGCTTAGTAGATTAGGTGAATTAAATTGGCTATTAATGCAGTGACACAACAGTCACACAGAAACTGAAATAATGTCATGTTTTCACTTTACACAAATAGCCAATGCAGCTCCATGTTACCATTTGTTAAGAGCGTAGTGCCTTCTATCCATAGAGTTCATAAAATTAAGCATCCAGAGGAAAAAAGCCAGTATATGTAAAATGTTTACAGTAGAAAACAATATCTTTTGAGCTCTGACAGGATTTCCTGATTTCATGAAAATGAAAATTATCTACAAACTTTAATCATTTGGAGTTCCCCACTGTCCAGGTTCTCTCACAAGATACCAAGATGGTGGAACCAGAATGAAATCAAAATTTACTTCTGAGTGGAGCGAACTCAAAAACAAACTGCATAACTGGTTCCAGATCATAAGGTATCTTTGGGATTTAAAATTATGAAACGTTCTGGGGTTTTTTGCTTTTTTAAATCATGTTTTCTGTGGTTGTTGACCTTTTAATTTGACAATATTTTCCATACAGTTTTAGAACCTCTAGAGCAAGGGTGTCCAACCTTGGCAACTTTAAAACTTGTGGACTTCAACTCCCTTCATGCTGGTTGTGGAATTCTGGGAGTTGAATTCACACGTCTTAAAGTTGTCAAGGTTGGACATCCCTGATCTAGGGTATTTGGTACACTGTTATCATTCCAGATTCAAGCACTTCCACCAAATAAACATATAACTGCCCAGACACATGTTTTTCATAAAAAAATAAAACAATGCCACTTGGGCTATTCAAGTACACACAGATGCTCTCATGTAAGGCACACATTCTTATATATACACCTATCTCATCATTGTAAATGCATCTTGCAAGAGGCAGTGACTGGCAGCAGCACTTCAGGTAAGAAGATTCAGACCAGGACACGGACCATGGCAAGGAACCCTGATTCTGCACTGCCAAATAAAAAAATAGACAGGTAAAGTCAATAGCAAAATATTCATGTTTCAGAATGTCTGTGACACCACTGATCTGACCATTTGTAAAAAGCAGAATAGCACTATGGATCATGCAAATCTAATGAGATATTTATTTCACTGAGATCTTCTGCCTTCCATGTAAGAGATTAACTTTGGAGCTATTTTCTCAAAACAAAATGGAAAAACACCATTCTCTCAACTGCTGATTATTGATTAGTGAATGGTAGGCATTGTGATTTTATAAACAAATATGTGCAACTACCTTCTACCCATATAGATAATGGAGGTATTAATATATCATTTCTCAGATAATTAAAGTGCTGAAGATAAGGAATTCCATACCATAGTTTTACCATAGAATGGCTTATTCTTCACTCCTAACACATAAAGTTTTCAAAATTACTTTTTTTTCTTTTTATCCAAGTAGCAACATGTTGAAACACATGAAAACTCACACATGCTGCAGTGCTGAAACTATTATATGCCAAAAAAAGGAGCATGGAAAAAGCTGAGAAAGTATACATCTCTTAAGAATCAAAGATTAATGATAATATCATTACAGTATACACAATTAAATTATTAACATTTGAGCTGCTTTAAAGAAACATAACAATGGGCCAATTCTGGAAAGAGTTATTTTTTGACTCAGTACTGTGTCCTAAGGAAATTAGGCAACTGGATTATAGGAACATGGATTTAATTGTATTACTAGGAATATATTCTGAAGCAGGTGTTAAGGACTATGCTATAGTTTATCTAAATTTCATCCTTAAATATATGCTAAGTAAATATGGGAGCAATGCATCAAATTAACTTATTTCCTTTTCAATACATTGGGTTAAACATTTGTTTTTAAATAAACATTAAAGGGTAATATCTCCTTAAGTCAAACTGAAATGTTAGTGACTTTATGAACATGCCTGCACAGTTTCCTTAGCGAAAGTATGGAAGTGTTTGGATTGCCTTCCCTTTGCCATAGGAAGATCCAATCATCAGAATTAAATATAGAACCTACCTTTTTGACTATATAAGCATTAAAGGTGGCTTACAGAAGAAAGTACAAATTATAGAACACAAGAAGCTTAAAAGCAAGAGAACACACATGTCCCTGAAAAGGTGAAATAGCCAGCCCTCTGTCCTAGTGGGGCTGATTTTTGGGTGGGCACTCATTCAGATCATCAGGCTTAAACATTTTAAAAGAATACCTTGAAATGTGGCAAGAGGCAATTGGCAAAGCCAGAACGTATCTTTTACTACTAGCATTTCATGATTCCTGTACCTTGTATTTGGGCAGCATGATGGCTCAGTAGTTAAGATGCTGAGTTTGTCAGCCGACAGCCCAAATTCAAGACCCGAGCATCATGCAACAGGGTAAGTGCCCATCTTTGCCCCGAATGATGTTATAGACATAAGAACATTCCACATTAAAATTTTGTATTGCACCTGCCATTTGTTTAACTGATTTATCATATTATTTAGCAATATACAGTATAGTCCTCCCAACCTAGCAGTTCAAAAGCATGCAAATGCAAGTAGATAAATAGGTACCACTTCAGTGGGGAGGAAACAGTGCTCGGCAACATCATGCTGGCCACATGACCGTGGAAACATCTTTATACAGTACTGGCTTAACCACCTTGAAAGGAGATGAGCGCCACTCCCATAGTCAGCAACGACTAGCGGAATAAATCCGCAAGAACTCTTCTTGTTTTATACTTTGTATTGCTAAACAGCCTGGCCACTGCAATTTGGACCCTTTGCAATCTCTGAATATTTTTCAAGGAAAACCTCATGTTGAGCATGATACAGTAGATAAAGCAGGCTACTAATGAGATGCTGGCGATTGTCACAAAGTGTAATCAGCTCAGGACCGTTGTAATTAAATAAGGAAAATATTTGCAGCTCAGGATTGAAATACAGGGTCCTTCTTGCTATCTGAGCTTGGCTGTTTTCTTCCAGATGTTTCATTAGCCAAGCTAGGTAACATCATCAGTCCAGTTGTAATCAGATTATATACTAATTATACTCGTGCAATTGTGCTCTTTACCATAATAACTGGCTGCAAATTTAATGACAGCTGGAAGTCAAGAAGCACTTCTGGATTCAAAGCTGTTCTCTCTGGAGGAGTGGAACCGCATCCAAAACTTTTCCCCTGCAAATCCAGGTTTTTCCTTACCGATAGCAGCCCTCTCTCATCTGGATTTAATTTCAGCTTGTTCTCCCTCTATATCCAGCCCATCTTGGGGATGAGTATCTAGCATTGTCACTGTTGCTCAGCCACAGCAACCTCAATGGGAGAAAGGTGGGACACAGAACTTAATTCGCTTAATAAATGCCTGCTGGCCTTGCAAAGCTCAAAGGGAGGCATATTTTTATGCATTTATTTATCATATTTGTTTAGCTCTCCTTCTTGCCAAAGGGTGAGTTAATTTGTATTTGAAAAGAATGGTCTGCTGTCTCATCCTGAGTAGCAATTACAAGTTGTCTTATCGCCAAACTCTTCTGAAAGGCTGTCCTGCTTCTTTGCATCCTTTCAACTGTATTTGAATGATCACAGAGGGTACTTTCCACATTGTCCGTTATCTCTGCTTTACATACTTCCCTTTTAAATACCACCACAATCTTCTTTGCTGTGACTGCAAATGTTCTCCCACAAAAAGATGGCTGTAATTGTCCAACTAAAGAGAATCCTGTTGGAAAACATACCTCCATCAAGGCTTATGATTATGCCTATGGTTCCCAAAGCCGCTTCAGAACTGGCCACTGAACTGTGATTTTGGGCAAGATAGAATGATTGAATAAGGCAATTAGTCATCATTTTTATCAAATTACTTCCATTTGAACAGAATTAAATGGGTTTTTTTCCGGCTTCTTGCTAGAGCGTTGGTTAGCTTTTGATATTTTTAGTTTCACTATCTAAATCATGTTAAATATAGTATCCTTGACTGAAAGATGGTCAGAAGCTTAGTGGACAAATAACATGGGCAAAAAATGAAATACTGTATGCACCTATGGTTTTTCACTGCTACTCATATGAGGTCCAGACGCTTGGGCACATTGTGTCACAGACTTGTACAAAACCAAAATTATACTGGGAAAGGAAGTTAGGCGCTTACACAGAATAACCAATGTTCTCACAGAAACATGTCATAAACTAATGTCTTCATGTAGATGTATGATATATATGATGCATATAAACAAAATCAAGCAAACAGCTGAAGGCATTTCTGATTTCAGAGATAATGCTGTTGTTATTGAGACACATTTTAGCCATGGTACACCACTGAGTGCAAATCAAACGTATGGCTTGTCCATGGAAGAATGGTTCAAATATTTTCGCATGGCAGCTGATCAAACAGAGGCAGCATCAACCTTTGCTGTCTGTGGAAGGAGTCCCTGGACCAAACTGGTTTCCCTTACATACCTGTACCTATGCTTTTTACTGCCTAATTTGTTTTTAATTAAATATATAAAGAAGCACCATGGTTGAATAGAAGAGGTTCTTTTGGCCTTGAAGATAATCTTATTACCCCCATTGGATGCAAGTGGATTATTTAACAAACCATTACTTAGAGCCCAAGTGGATTAAAACAGTGCATCTAGAGATCTATAGTCCCTACATATACTGCCTTTGAGTTATTGTTGAACTCTTGGCAACTGCCTTTTCTTGGCAAGATTTCAAAAGTGGTTTGCCCTTGCCTTCTTCTGAGGGCTGAGAGAGAGGGGCTGGCCCAAGGTCACCTCACTTGCTTTGTGACCAAGATGGGACTAGAACTCATGGTCCACCGGTTTCTAGCCCAATGTCTTAACCACTTGGTGCATGTATGTATGCATGCGTACACACACACAGCACAGTGTACAGGTAGTCTTTGACTTACAACCACGGTAGAGCCCAAAAATTCCACTACTAAGCAAAACAGTTGAGTTTTGCCCCATTTTAAAACCTTTCTTGCCACAATTGTTAAATGAATGACTGCAGTTGTTAAGCGAATCTGGCTTCCCCCATTTACCGTATTTTCCGGCGTATAAGACGACTTTTGAACCCCTGAAAATCTTCTCAAAAGTTGGGGGGTCGTCTTATACGCCGGGTCGTCTTATACGCCGGAAAATACGGTACTTTGCTTGTTGGAAGCCGGGTGGGAATGGTGATCACATGACACTGCAACCATTATAAATAGGAGCCAGTTGCCAAGCATCTGAATTTTGATCACATGACCAAAGGGATGCTGAAAGCATCATAAGTGTGAAAACCAGTCATAACTCACTTTTTCCAGTGCCGTTGTAACTTTGAACACTCACTAAAGAAATGGTTATAAGTCAAGGACTAGCTGTATTAACCCTGTCCATAAAAAAACAAGGAATTATTTTTAAAACTTGCATCAGTTTTCTGTGATGTTGGGTAATAGTCTCTGCTCTGTCTAATCCTTGGACCTTGACCCAACAGCCCCGTGAACTGGGGTTTATCCTTCTTGCCAATAAAGCCTCAAGCTGGGCCTCCAGCTTTTGTCAACCGAGCTACCTACTCATCAAACTACTGATACTTGCCAACTGCTTTTTAAAACAACCCTGCTTTTTAAGAAAGTTTTTTTTAGGAAGGCAGGAAAATTAAATTACAGTTTTAGAGCTAAATAGGAGACTGTGTGCTTCCTAAGATATCCAATGACATGTTAAGTAGAGGAAATCAAGGTTTTCTTGAATGCCAGGAGTCTTTAGCTACAACATTATTTTACTATCCTTAGATGCAGCAAAGAGATGGCCTGACTTTTGCTCACTCAGTTTACGGTTCTCTTACCAAATCTATTTCAGGCCCATCCCAAACAGGTAGGAGTCTTTCAAATTTACCAGCGTGCCAGTGATGATTGCAGAGATGTACAGCCACTAATGATTGTTTATGCACACAACTGATTTTTGAATGGATGGATTCAAAACATTGTTTTCCTCCCATAGATGTTTGTGGTAGCACCCCATGATAGTTAAAGGGAAATTTAGAATCAGATTAAGGCTTGCTCCACCTTTCCACTTAATGTTCGTCTTTGAAGTTTTAGTTGTTTGTTTGTTTGTTTTCCTGCAGAAGAAACTGGTCAAAAGTAGCCTCTTCTGCTACCGGTAGTAACCTCTCCTGAGCAAGCAAATCACAGCTACCCAGAGCAGGTTGACCTTCTGCTACTTAGAAAATGGTGAGATTGGAATCTATTGCATTTACAGACCCACAGATTTCATAAGAGTGTTGCCTCTCTTCTTGCACAGCATATTTTTTTTATGTCACTGTGTCAGTTGGCAGTAGAAAGATGAGATAAGCAATCTGGTGTCTACCTGATTGGTCCAGATGTTCTGGATTTCAGATCAGCTAGCAAAGTCAGTGATAAGAAATTATGGGAGTTGCAGTTTCAAATATTTAATAAGTACCACGTTACATACTCCTAATTTAAAGCAATGCTATGGATAAAACGGGATGCGTCACAGCATACTGTTTTTAAACAATCATCTCATGAAACATATAACTATATCTACAGAGTATGTCTCATGAGTAATGATTATTGAGTAACTGTCTGCAAAATTGGAAGGCAAAAAAAAAAATCCAACCCAGACTGCATTTTTTCCTGTCACATGGTTATTTTTTTTAGAAATAATGTGATCAAATGAGCTCCAGATATGACAGCATGCTTTAAAAATGAGGAACATTTCAAGTGAAGTAGCTGCTCATAACACTCAGTTTGTCCCAAATAATGCCATGATACAAACAAGGAAATATTTCCATTTTTCTAGCGATGTTTTTGAAAACATTACTTAGGGATAGACATATTAGAGATTGGTGTATGTTCACATTGTGAGATTCTTAAATATAGAAAGATTCTGTACTCTGCCCCCTTACATTCATATTTTTTCATCCTGGATCCAGTTTGGGTCCTGTTTCAGTAATAAGGATGTAAAATTCCATTTACATGCACCTTCACTGCCTTTTTTTCCAGGATATCACTTAGAGATATGATATTTCAAATTCTACTGATGATACCTCATTTGTGTAAGGAGACATCTGCAAGAAGACAACCAAGTTCAGAGAGCACCAAGGATCTCTTTTTTCAAATCTAAATGTCAGACAAAAAACAAAAGTAAAGTGAGAAAAATCAATGAAATAAAACTGTATTTAGATGTAGGATCTTTTTAACATCTTTCTTCTCCAAAGGTAAGGACCTATCTGTTAATTCCATCAAACAGGATTGCTCAATACAAGTGAAAAATAAATCACAGGATGAATTCCAAGAAGTAAGGAGCTCCATTGTTCTTACTTAGTTCATCAGGAAGTTATATGAAAACTATACTATACATACAAAATCCTTTTGTAAAGAAAGGATTTAAATCTAACTCCAGGAGACACAGCATTAATTATCTCTTTGTGTAATTGTAAAAATGAGGAATAAATATTTAATAGGCACACAAAAATATGATTTCCTAGTCTGAATATATTTTCTTTAAGTGTTTTACTTAAAGTTCAGTCAAGAATTTTGGATTAAAACCTATTTAGAATGTTCAGTTCAGTACATAGCACTGTTGACTTAATAAAGAAAAACTGACTGTTACATTATATGTTTCCCTTCAGCCAATCAATTCAGTTTAAATCCCTCTGAAAATGATCCAAATCACAGTATCAATACAGATTCGAGATAGGGAGAAGAGTAGTCTTGAATAAAAAGTGTCAATAATTGTAAAAAGAAAGTCCACTATTAATATTTTTTCTTTATTGTACTTATAAAAACAATCTAGTTTTCTTTAAAAACTAAGATGTCCTGAACTTTCAGCACTAATTATTGATAGTTATTGATTACTGTCTTTATCATTATTACCTTACCAAATAAACCTATTAAAAAGTACAGCTCTAACCAATTTTTTAAAAAAGATTTTATTAGTTTTTCCCTTACATACATATATTAATTTTTCAACCAGTGTTGAAAAATTCTTTTCCTATTTGATTCTTTCCCCTGAGCCTGGCATTCTCCAGATATGTTACAATAGAACTCCAATCATTCTAACCAACATCATCAGTTAGATATCTGACTAAAGAAGGTTGGTTTACATTATATGAAAAAATGTTTTAGAAAATGAGGGGATTAAGCTTACGGGAAGAAAGGCACGGCTTTTAAAACTCCAGATCCAGATTTATTGTTTCTGACCTCTCAACTAAAACTGAATCAGTCAACAGATGACAAGTAAAATCTTGAAGGCCCTAGAAAGCTTTTGTTAGTTAGGGTGAAAGGCACTGGACTCCATAGACAAATATTTTAATATATGTGAAGGAAATAGTAATCAAATCAACAACTATCCTGTTCATTGAACTTGGAACATATGATGTAGATAAGGACTGTGGTTAAGTGCAAGACAATCCTTTGCAACCTGGCAGAAAGGCCATGTTGAAATACAGCATCTGATCTCTAATTCTCAGATTTTTTTAGCTGTAGCTAACCTGAGAATTTAATACATCTGAAAGTCCTCCAGGTTGGGAAACATTGCTCCAGAGCATTTATTCTGTATACAAAAAGCCCTAAATTGAATCCCCTTGAAGTATAACTTATTCTTTAGGAAAGCCAAAGATTTTGAAACCATAGAATGCTGTTACAGATCCTGTTCAGCCATCAAATGGTTTTGCTTGTTTTGACTCAGCATGCCTGCAAAGCATACAGTAAGTCTGAGTTTTAACATTTTATGGGAATCTTAGGATTTGTGTTTTATTTAGTAAATTGGAGTTTAGCACAGAGTATATGAATTCAATGCAGACAATATAGTATGTATGTAAAATAGGCTGCAATTAAACTCCCAGCTTCTCTCTGGCTCTCAGAGCATCCATGGAGTGGCCAATCCCAAAACAGTTGGCCATTTTTAGTTCATTGTAGAGGGATTTGAGAAGGAAAATCAATCCCACAAAGGATTGAAAATGTTGGACCCTTCGATTTTGGCAATATCATAAAGTCATTGACCTCATTCTTTGCAGCTCTTGGAAATCCCCCCCCCCCAATTTTTTTAAGTGCAGTACCAATTGCAAGAAACTTGCCTTTCACTTTTTTGTAGCAGAGCCAAACTCTGGAACAGTCCGACCTGTACAGATTAGTCTAATGAGTGCATTAGAGATTTATTCTAAGGAACAAAAAAGTATTATTCAAATGGAAACTTTTCTTGAAATGAAATCATATTTCTCCCAAAAGGTAGCTCCCACCTCTGAAGCTGCTGTCTTTATTAATCTGTTCCACTGAACCTCAGCCTGAGGAGCAATAAGAATAAAACAAAGTAGATTCACCTAGCACTGCTCACATATAGCACCAACAATCTGGCATTATCCGGTTGATTCTACATGAAAGTTTTGCATCAGTTTAAAATCGGCTCTAGAGCCATTTGATATGAACTATGTGCAGGAGCTAGGCCAGTTGCTTTCTGGCAGAATAGCAGTGTATTTGAAATAGCACCCAAGCTGAGTTTTTTGTTTCCATTATTAGGATCTGCAGATCTCGTAGACAGGCTGATTTCTTACTCTTTGGAATCCTTGTGTCACTGTGATCCTGGCTTTTATTTCATTGCTTTTCCAATGGACAAAAATTGTGGTTTGACAGCTTTGAAATGCTGCCTCATATCCAACTGCATAAGTTTTCATCCATCTGTGACATCAGTAAAAACGTGGCTAGGCAGACCATACGAAGATATTTTCTTTTCCATTCTGTTTAGGAAGAGTGAGAAGATACGCATAGTTCTCAATTTCTAACAGTTCATTTAGTGAAGTTACAATGGCACTGAAAAAAGTGACTTATGACCATATTTTTTACACTTGTTCCAACACCCCTACGGTCATGTGATCAAACTTCAGGCACTTGGGAACTGACTTACATTTATGACTGACTTACATTGTAGTGTCCCGAGATCACCGGATCACCTTTTGTGACCTTTTGACAAGCAAAGTCAATGGGAAAACCAGATTCACTTAACAACTGTGTTACTAATTTAATAACTGCAGTGATTCATTTAACAAACCTGAATGCCATTCTTTTTTTCTGCACTGTTTTCATTGTGAGGTAAACTAGAGACATCACTGGTTGGCTTCAAACTCTTCAGAAAATTGTCGCTTGAAGATTGTTTTCTGATTGTATTTGTTTTGATTAGTGTGCACATGTGGCTTTTCTGTTTTCAAATCTGAACTTTCCTGGAAGGGAATGAACTGGACAATATCTAGAGCTGCCGCACTGGCAGTAACACGAATTGCTCTGACTACTATTTTCAGCCTATTTCCTTTCAACTCTGAATGTCCAAGTATCCAATACATATCAAGGTAAAACAGGAAGCATATCATCTATAATCAGATTTTATTTTCTTTTGAGAAATGCAAGGATACATTTATCAAAAGAAAAGTGTGTGTGTCAGTTTCCCCCATTTTCATTGTGGAACTTCTAAAAGAAATAACTGCCTCTTTTCTTTTGTTAAAATATAATTTTGTTCAGTGCTTTTAAAGATTGTTTTGCCATGTTTTTGTTTATCATATTTATCCTTTTTACCATATTGTTTTTCTGCATTTCAATTTTTATGATGCCATTGGGATGCTTTCTGAGTTGAAAAACTAACTAGCATGACTTATGTTATCTTAGATATTCAGTACAAGTAATACTACTTACACGAGTAGTGCTACTGCTTGTGGAAAAGAATCTAATCCCACAGATTTATATAAGTATTTTAATTACTGACCTGGGAATACTATCCACATTTCAGGAGACATTTATTTATTCTTCATTCAGTTCAATTTATTCTGCCTGTCTCAACAAGGAACCCTAGGCAATGAACAAAATTAAACATAAATGTAATTACAGCCACACAAAAATCAAAATGCATAGCTGAGAATAAACTATACAGCATAATCACTAATATAACCAAGAAACAAGGTCCCTGCGTACACTTGGTATCTCAGGCCTGAACACAGAACCAGTTCCTTAAGGACTTAATTAAAAGATAGTGGGGTGAGGGCCATCTTGATATCCGGACGGAGAATGGTCCATGAGATGGGGGCTATGGTAGAGAAACCACATCTTCTAGGCCCCACCATCTGGTATTCCTTAGCTGATGGGACCTAAAGCATGCCCATCCTGCTTGACTACACTGGACAGTTGGAATCAACTGGGGAAAGACAGTCCACAAGTAATCCATCCCAAACCATGAAGAGCTATAAAGGTGACAAACCAGCACCTTGAACTGTAGCTGGAAGCACACTGGTTCCTAATGCAGCTCAGAGTAGTGGTGTTACATGTGCCAAGGACTCAGTGCCATTTACTACACAGGCTGCTGCCTGTGTAATAAACTTCTGAATGCTGTTCAATGGCAGCCCCAAGTGAAGCACGTTGCAGTAGTTCAGATGTGATGTCACCATTTTCAGATTTTTATGGACAAGGAAAGGAATGGAAAGAGGCACAAGGGAAAAGGTCATAAAATGGTTTCCTTTCAGTGAGCCTTTGGTTGATTAAAAGTGCCCGCATTATTTGTTGTAATTTGTTATTATTGTTTTTTTGGATCATTCTAATGGTGATACTTTAGGTTTGCTGGAGTTGGATGATCTGGAAATAGTATTGTTTTTGAAAATCAGAAACTTTGTATTATAGTACTTTTAAATTTCAGTGGATAAAACCTTTGCGAACATTCTGTTAGTTAACCAGGGCCTGTTGGTCTGCAAACCTATTGAACAAAGTGAAAAGAACACATCACTTGTATTATATTCTCCAGAGAAGTCCCAAACTGATTTTCTTGTAGATGGTCTCAGTGGTGTATAATGCCTTTCTCGGTCTATTGATAACAACAGATAACAACAGCCCTGTTATAGCATTGTCAGAAAACAATTTCATTTTATCTCAACAACTTCTGTAAAAGTCCCCCCCAAACAAGTCTCATTTAAAGATAACAAGAAGAAGCTAGGTGATTCATTCATTCCATAAACCACGGTTGTGCAAGAAGACATAAGAGTCTTTTAAAAAAAAGATTCTGTGGTTTACAGGAAAATAATAGCATTCTCAACACATGAATTTCCATTATAGGATTTGTGGCAAGTTCCCTAAACAGCAACTTGTTTACTATGGGTTAGAAATTCTGACCTGTGCTTTATTTGCACTGGAGGGAGCTTATAATATCTTTTGTTTAGCTAAATAAAACACAAACTAACTCCCAACCAGTTTAGCCTCTCTGTCAGTCTCTGATGAAAACTGATCTGCAAGGCTCATATAAGAGCCACTCCAAATTATATGCCTCTCATGCTTTCTATAAGAGCATCTGCATTCACTGTCACACGTCTGAAGCATTATTTCAGTCTGCTGCCACTGAATTGTATGAGCTGGATCTGAAATTCCAGTCCTGTCAAGGTTTGTAAAAGCATCTTCTTCTCCAGACGTAGCCTGTATATATATATATATATATATATATATATATATATATATATATATATATATATATATGTGTGTGTGTGTGTGTGTGTGTGTGTGTGTGTGTGTGTGTGTGTGTGTGTGTGTGTGTGTGTGTAAATTACTAACAAAGAATTAAAGGGAAACTGAGATGCATTTCTGACTCATTAGTCGTCCTCAGTCAGCTATACCCTTCTGAGATATAGCTGACTGAGGACGACTAATGAGTCAGAAATGCATCTCAGTTTCCCTTTAATTCTTTGTTAGCAATTTACACAAATATATGAATTGTCCGGTGTGACTACTGCCTGTTTGATAGCCTTCAAGATAGGCTGAAAACAGGAAATAAAGATTTGCCCCATGTTTGGGGCCTAGCAAGGTAATCTAAATAGTTAACATTTGAAACATATATATATATATATATATATATATATATATATATATATATATATATATATATATATATATATATATATATATATATATATATATATATATATATGGATTTGAAGTACTTTTGAATATGCAGTTGCTTTTCTTGCTAACAGCTTGCTAGTCTTAACCTAACACGATTCATCAATAACTGAATGGTGAGTATTGTGGAAGATTGACTAATTGGTAAAGCCTTGCTCCTTTTTTCCTGCCCAAAATAGATAAAATTCTGTAAATTAGATGTACATTAAAATATGCAGATGAAATGATTACTAAATGGTTAGTATCCAGTTCAATCTAATTGGATGTAAGTACAACTGAATTCAATGGATTTACTCCCCTCAAAAGATGTGAAGTTTGTCATACTGTATTCTTATGGATATTTAGTCTGGTTAGTTATGGAATGACTAAAGTGGTATTTGTTTCTGTTTCTGTGACACTTTTTTTTCCTTACACACCATGATTTTGGAATGAACAACTTCCTTCTTAAGTACCAACTTTAATGTAGTCATGAGAACCTTTAATTCTCATCTAATAAAGCAGCAAGAGGCCCTGTTTTGATTCAATAGCTACTTGGCTATAGAAAATCCAGAAAATTATTAAATAGGCAATATTGTATTCACAAAGATGAAATGTACGAATGGGAACCCTTTTCTTCCCCCCCCCCCAAATATAAATCAATTATTGCACAAAAGCTCAGTACTGGAAAGAATGGTGTATGCATGAAGATGCCAGTATGTTGTTAATGGTGGGGAAAATCTAAAGCGCATGTAAGACAGTCCCAAAAAATATTTCTAAATTGGGTAAATAGGAAATGTCCACTGAGGTGCATTGTAAGTAGTAACAAGGTGATGCATATGGGGTGGGAGGTAGGGAGTCTTAAGTCCTTATTTACCCTAGACCATGACTTAGTGAAGACCATCTAATGAGTAGACTATGGCAGAAGCATATTGAAAACCTCAATCCAGTAGCAATAGCACTTAGATTTATATACCGCCCCATAGTGCTTTATAGCACTGTTTGAGAAGTTTACAATGTCAGCATATTGCCAACAGTCTGGGTCCTCATTTTACCGACTTCAGAAGGATGGAAGGCTGAGTCAACCTTGAGCTGGCCAGGATCAAACTCCTGGCTGTGGGCAAAGTTTGCCTGCAATACTGCATTCTAACCACTGTGCCACTATCTCCCACATATATCTAAAGGAGCAAAGATTTATTGATATGAGTGAACAATTATTTAAAACAGGTAGTCAATGTGCTTGAAAAATAGCTTACATTTTATTCTTATACATTTTAAAATCTGTTCCTTTTCACTTCTTTTAAATCAATATTATGGAATGCTAAGAGCAGTCTGTGGGACTGAACTGGGGACGGGTGGTGGCAGGAGATACAGCCACACTTTGACCTAAATTATTACAGTATCTGAAATTAAGTTTTGCTATTTTTTCCCCTCCAGGCCATAAGACAAAAATGTTTTCGATATTTTTTCTGTACAATTATCAGAGATTGCTTGGACAAGTCACTGTAGTTTTCTTGGCAAAGTTTTTCAGAAGTATGTTGCCACTGCCTCTTTCTTAGGGCTAAGAGAAGGTGACGGGCCTAAGATCATCTGGATGGGTTTTTGCCTAAGGTGGAGCTAAGACTCACTGTCTCCAAGTTTCTAGCCTGATACCTTAACCACTACTTCAAAGTGATTCTTTCTTATATAGCTAACATGAAACTGGGTACAGGGTTATATCTGCTATAGACTACCTTAGTTTGCTTTTCCTGAAGGGGATTACCATCTGTGCCCTTTCAAGGTTATGCTATAATGAAATTAACTGCTTCTATTGTGTTGCAGAACAATCAGATAATAACAAGCTGGTTTCACTGAATTAGCTCTGAACATTTTTGTTTATTTTTTAAATGAGTGTCATTCAAAGCACCACATTGTCAATTAAATCATATTTTCCGGTTCTACACTATCAGTTTAGTAGGTGGATAATTTAGGCTTTAGGCAAGACGTTCTTTTGTGTGAAAGAATTTAGAGCTCAAATTGCATTCCATCCTTATGTATATAGCATTCTTAGAATATTTTTGATTATGGAAAAATTATACAGTTGGTGTTTTTTTAAAAAAAACAACAAGTTAACAATCATAATGGACCTTTATTAAAATATTTGGACCTCTACTGAAATATTTGCACTCAGGAAATATCCTAAATATGATACTGCACAAAACTTTTGGGGTTTTGACAACATGGATAGCCAAACAAGCAGAAAAACAAACCAATCATCAAAAATGAGGAAGAGGATTAGGAACAAATATTAGCAGTGATGAAACCTTATCTGCATCAGCTACAGATGGAATGAGGAATACAAATATACAAAATGGGTCTGTCAGGTGCAGAAATGATATTATGTTTAACTCACATTTTTCCAAAAAATAAGGAAATGTATCTGAAGCTTTTTAAATAATACTTTTGCATCATGCCCAGTGACCTACTTCACCCCTCACTGATGGTTAAAGTTTGATGTACTGAATAAAGTGCTATCACCTGAGTTCACAGATCACACTAGAATGAAAACCAAACTTATGACTTAGCATAATATGTGAACCTAGTCAGTATGTTCTTATGTTTCTTAATTTCTTCATTACATAATATTTTCCATTGCAGGGATATAAATGATCACAGACCAATAACAGATCTCTATTTTTTCCTAAACATATATAAGCATCCTTAATGGTAGATGGCACACGGAGGCAAATAATGAAACATACATCAAGATGCACAAACTGAAATTTACATACTTGCTTTAGACGTGGACATAAGTATGCAAGAGCACTGTTATGAAACCACTGGAAATGTCCTTATTTTTGCAATCTCAATCTGTTGTAGACATCTATGCCTATGAGGTTTTTGGGTTGTGTTTACTTTGTGCTGGGGAACTCTTTGGGGAAAATCAACTTTTTATCTCCTCCATATGTCATTTGTGATTTTTTTTTCACCTCACAAGTTTTTGTAACTTCCTCCATCCTCTGTCTCCCATTTTTTTAACCCGTGGCTTAAGGAAACAAAATGGTGATGAGAAACAAGCATGGCACAAAGAAGAAAATACAAAACAAGCAAGCAATCATATTTTCACACCAGCAAAACATTATCTTCCAACAGATTTTCCAGCTGAGGTTGAATTATTTGGACCCCTTCAATTCTAAAGCTTAGCCTTTGGACAACTGAGCTGTTCTTGCATTGCAAAATATGATGCTTTGAAAAGGTGTTTTTAATAACCATAAATATGAAGTCATTTCAAACGGCAAGTTTCTGTGCTGAAATCTGCTTATATTGCATTACTGTTCAGACAACATGCCAAACTGACTTTTAACCATGATTTACTAAGTAAGCCTCAAGAGTGAATTCTTTTAGCATTCTAAGTCTTAAAATTTGATTAACAAATCATAATGGCTAGGCTTACACAAAACAAAAACATTATATTGTATAACTTATTGATCAGGAGCCACATTCCAAAAAAATAGTATATGGGGCAAAGCAATAAATTAATTTGTATTCATTTCACTAAAAATACTAATTACATTAGTTTAATTAATGTAATTATTTCAAAAATGTTGTGTCACAAATACAAACAACTGTAATATAGTAGCAATGGTTTACTATTGGTATATAAATGGTTGGATTCACAGAATACACTAAACTAAAATCACACAAACCATTTTGGTTTAGTAGGGTAAGAATTCGTTTTGTTAGTTTAGCCTATAGAATGTCTGCAAACTTATTTTCATGTGGAAAATATAGTGTTGATTTCTGATTCTAACAAGCAAACAAGAAAGTAAAATTGAAAAATGGTATTGTTCTGACATTCACAGAACTATGATTATTTAAGTTTGGTGTCATGTGGAGAAATGAAACAAATAAGGTGAAATGCTCCCTTTAAAAAAATGAACAAAATTAGCCGGGTTATTGTAGCACTTTCCCCCACCTTTAATTTGCCCAATCAAAATGTCAATATATTGTTAATTCAATATTTCTATTTCTCCTTCAAGGAGCTATAAATGCGCTCTTAAGGTCAGTTGTGTATTTCAGTTTAGATTCTCCTAGTCCCAAAATGATTATTTTAATCCAGTTATTCAGTGTGAGTCTTCTTCCAGAAGTTTTTGATTTCAAATAGATCCACGGAGAGCAATCATTCTAAATCTAATCACAATGCTATTTCTTCTACATCCCTGGCAAGGAATACACCTATTTTAAATTGTTTAGACACAGATTTTCACTGTATAGTATTGTACAGCAATAAATACCAGTTCTACATGGAGACTGGGTTTTTTTTGTTTGTTTACATAATATATATCACTGCCCATCTAACAGAACTCTGAAGAAGCTATAACACACTAAAGTGTATTGTAGACTTGGGATACAACATACATTAGAATAAAAGAGTTGCGCAGATCCAGAGCAGCTTTACTTCGTGTCCATTTAAGACTTCTGGAAACCACTTCTGTCATGGGAGTTGTGAATTTGTCACCTTTAGTATTTGAAATTAATTGAACACAACCAGCAATATTCTATTGATGAAACACACCTATATAAACTAGAATCTGGATTGTAAATACTGAACACTTGTAAGGTTTTATTTAAAAGCTGTAATGTTGTGAAGCTACTCAGTCTTTTGAGAGTAAAATGGAATATATATATATATATATATTTATATATATATATATATACACACACACACACACACACACACACACACACACACACATATATATATATATATATATATATATATATATATATATATATATAATGTGTGTGTGTGTGTGTGCGTGTATGTAAAAAGAGACTGATATGCATTTCAAACTTATTTGTTTTCATCAGTCAGCCATACCCTTCTGAGATTCGAACCTGGTCTGATTGCACATTAGGCAGTTGTGATGAGCTTGTGGCCTAGAGGTTAAAACAACTGCTCTAGACTCATAAAAATTAATCCCTTGTGACATTTTGATTCGCAAACTGGCATAATTTTTAAGAAAACACTTCGCCTGATGCATGTCCTCATGAACTCTTATCCTCAGTCTGCATAAGAGAAAACCTTTGTCATTTTTTACTGCGGGCATATGTTAAAAATGAAATTGTTGCCTGCTTTCAAAAGTGTACACATAACACACATACATTGACATGCTCTCTATATACATATGTATATACCTACACCCTTGCATATACATTTAAATATTAATCACTGTCCATCTTGAATACACAGCGGAAGGAGGAAGCTTGAGAAGCAATTGGGAGCATGGGAGCAATTTGGGTCTGCGCTGCTCCACAGTAAAATCTGGGGACGTCTCGAAGTTCTTTTTCGTGAGTAACAAGCCGACCCCATACCCAGCAGTTGCCGCCATAAAAACCACTGGATTTAGCCGCTTGGTGCTAAAGGAACCTGCCAATCTTGAGCTTCAAGGGAACCTCACTCCAAATACGCAACACTCGACGTGGAGAACAGGAATGCTACAAAGATCTATCATCTATTTCCCGAAGTGATGCTACTTTACAGGTGGGCTTGTAGCTGCACTGTGTTGCAAAAGGCTGTCACGCATACCGCTTCTGGAACCATCTCAAAACAACCACCCGCAAGTAGATTCCTGCGCTTCGCGGACGAATTCCGGATGCCTTTCAGAAGTGCAACAAGAGGGGACCCGAGTCGAAGGAATAGCAGCAGCGGCCGACCAATAGGCGAGAGCCTTCGCCTTGTCCCACCCACTGTCGGCGAGTCTGGCCGGGCACAGCTAGTTCGCCGACTTCCTCTAACCGGTTTCCACCGGCTTTCTCCGCCTTTCCTTCGCCCCGCCCTCGCCTCGCGCCTCTCTATAGCATTCTTCTTGGTCTTCTCTCCCCCGCCTCAGCTCCCCGCCCACTGCCACACGCCTGGCCATATCGGCTCAACTCGCCCGAGCCCTCCGATTGGTCAGGGGTGGTGCCATTCGGCGACAAGGCGTTTGTGACGCCAGGCCGCCGAGCTTTGAAGGCGTCAACTAAGAGGGGCGGGGCGTCGCATGATTGCGCGCTGGAGAGTGCAAGGCGGTGCTTAAGACATCTCTGCCCGCCCCCGTCCCCCTACTTGCCTTGCGCGAACGAACGGAAGCGCCCTCCCTCCGTCTCTGGCCCCCTCCCTCCTCCAGCTGCTTTTTCTTTCTGCCGTCAGTGCCGCGTTAGCAACAAGCTCGTCGCCAGCGGCCGGAGCTCCTCCTCTTTCGCCTTCTCCTGGCATCCCCGTCTCGCTCGCTCTCCGGCTGCTCCGCGCCCTGTATGGTCCATCGCCGCCGCCCTGCTCCGGCACCACCTCCGCCGCCGCCTCCTCCTCCTTCTCCAGTTCCCTCCGGCTTAGCTCCTCCTGCCCCCGGCGGTGGCGCCCTCAGCACCGAGGCTGTATGATCAGGCTACAGTCTTCAATGAGTAACCATATTCCTGTGAGTAGCGGCCTCTTCTTTCGGGTCTTCGCCAGCCCTGTGCTTCTGTCTCTCTTCCTCCCTTCCGCCTTTGTTCGCTGGCTCTCCGCGCCGGCCGTTCCCAAGGCGCGAGAGGGCAGGCAGACGAGCCCGGGGACCCGCCTCTGCTTCCCGCCGTCCGTCCTGCGTTATAAACTTCAGCGGTCGTTGGGCCGGCCGTTCCTCCTCCTCCTCCTCTCGTGCGGCTGACCCCCGGCCTGGGCTCCCTTTTCCCTTCCACTCCAGCTGGCCGGGTCGGTCTGCGGGCCTGGCCGTAGTCGGGAGATGTGGGACGTGGCAAGCGAGGAGACGAGGACGCCGGCGGGGGTAGCAGGGAGTGTCTGGGCGGGAGGAGACGCAGCTGTCTGGAGAAAAGAACGGGCAGCCCCACCGCCAGGAAGGCTTGAGGGGGAAAAAGCCCCAGTCATTGCCGGCCTTAGGAACCGCTGCTGCTGCTGCTGGGGAACGGAGGTGGGGGGGGGGGCTGGCAATGTAGCTCTCCCACCCCACCCCCGCACTCGCAGCTGGGGGTGGGGGGAAGCGCCGCAACCGGGCCGAGCACGTGGTCACTACGAGAAGCGCTCCAGCCCTGCCCGGCATTTCGGACCTGGCCTTTCCTTCCTTCCTCTCTCTCTCTCTCTTTCTTTCTCTCCCTCTCTCTCCCCCTCCCTGCTTCCCCGACAGAGGCGAACAATGTAAGGAGGTAAGAGCAAACCTGGTCTGAATGAAAGCCCTCCCTTCCCCTCCTCACCCCCTCTGTCCGCCCGAGTTTCGGGATTCCTTTGTGTGCTCGTTCGGAGCAGGAACTCGGCGCTTAAACTGGGTTTGAACTGCTTTTAATCGACAAAAGACGGAGGGGAGAGATGTGGACTCGACACACACCTCTGTGTGTGTGTGTGTGTGTGTGTGCGTGTGCTGGGGAGAGGGAGGGGGGTTCTTCCAAGACGTTTTGATCCTCTTGAACGTGAATAGGAGGCGGAGAAGAAGGGAGAGGAAAAAAAAGGTCTCGTGGCTGCCTATTTGAAAAGCTTCGGGAGTCTGGAAGTTGGCAGCGGAGGAGAATTCTGGAGTTTTGTGCCCCTGAGAGTCGGGCTGCCTCTCTGGGCTCCTGCCTAATCCTACAGCCGGCCCTGTCCTGGCTGGTCGCCGGCTCGCCGTCCTTTTGTACCGTTTCACGTGGTGGTGGTGGTGGTGGTGATGCCGGATAGTAGCCCCGGTCGCCTGACGCGCGGCTAAACGCTGGGGCCGCCACGCGTGAGTGAAGAAAAGGCTCCGGAGGAAAAGGGGTGGGTGGGGGTGGGTGGGAGCGGAGTAATCTTCCACCTGGGGAAACAAGTCGAGACTTGTTCGCGCCGTTGCCTGGCCGGCGGCCGCCCTGCTCGCCTGCCGCGTGTGGTAAGAGAGCTTGAAAGGCTATTGCGCTACCGCCGAGGGAGTCACGAAGCAAGAGAGGAGGGGGGGGGCGCCGCGGAAGACCTTTGGCGGGCTGAGCCGGCGGCGTGGCCTCTTTCCCTTCCCGCGCCTCCTGCCTGCAGATAACGGGTCGCTCCTTCCATTCATAAACTGCTGCCTGGCGCGCTAGCCTTCCTCAATAGCGGAAGGCAGCGGTGGGGGGGGTGATGGAGGGGACGAGAAGGACTTGGGTCAGTTCTCCACAAGTTGACGAGGTGTCAATCTGTTAAAACAGCGTTTCCCAACCTTAGGAACTTGCAGATGCGTGGACTTCAACTCCCAGAATTCCCCAGCCAGCTATGCTGGCTGGGGAATTCTGGGAGTTGAAGTCCACGCATCTTCAAGTTCCTAAGGTTGGGAAACGCTGTGTTAAAATACCACACACAAGTATCTAGGCCGCGTTACAAAATTCGGCGAAGTATGGGAGGAAAAGGCAGTTTGAAAACCTCCCCTCCTGCCTGGGAAGGAGGGAACGACAGACAGCTTTTGTTTCCGAGGATTGCTAAATCGCTTCAGCATTTTCATCTTTGACATATGGAATTACTTCCTTTGGTGACGCGTGAGAAACAGGAAAGGGCGGTGAGGTACTTTTATTAATGTGTATTAAAGTAACAAGAGTATTTACTGAGTCAGGTTATTGTACTTTCTTCCTGTAAGATGCAGGTCATAATAGGCTGTCATTTAAAGGATATTTCAGTCTTCTCAAAATATTTTTTTTTCCTGGGTTCAGATCTTCTACAATTCAATGTTCAGCCGCTTGACATTAATCCAGG
Source organism: Vipera ursinii (assembly GCF_947247035.1). Taxonomy (NCBI): domain Eukaryota; kingdom Metazoa; phylum Chordata; class Lepidosauria; order Squamata; family Viperidae; genus Vipera; species Vipera ursinii. The sequence goes on from NC_139512.1 coordinate 230,864,154, forward strand.
AGGCTATATCTAGGAATTGTAAAAGCCTTATGCTGATAATTCAATCTTTATTGACATTTTATCATTTAGCAAAAGATTATAGCAATCCCATAATTAGTTTATAGGAATAAAGAATTAGCTGCAATCTAATTATTTCATGTTACAATATTTCTTAATGTTATATAGGTTGGCAATTCCAAAAGTCCCTGAAATGTAACTTGCTTTCAGTGTTATCCACACTTTTAATAAGGGAGGAGATAATATATTTCATAACTGCAAAACCTTTGGCAACAATATGTTCTGTTTTTAATCCTTGTTAGTCTGTTTCTCTTCTTTTTTTCCCCCTTAAATGTTTTATATACTTTTCTGAAACTTTTGGGCCTATAGCTGCTCCCTATTTCTCTATGCTATTTTGAGCATTAATTAGGGACTCTTTCAGCCCTGTGGTATAATTATTATGCAGGCATCTTCCATGCAGATTGCTGCAGTATGTTTTGAAGTTTAGAGGCATACATATAGTATGCATCTGGAAAATGCTTATCGTATTTTTGCAGGGTTTGAGTTGGCTAAAAGAGCAGCTTATCTGAGACTTGACTACCTTGGAAACATGGCACTAGCTTTCTACAGTGAATATGCTCTAAGTTTCAAACCATTTGGTTGCTGTTCTCCAAAATAAATATTTATTTATTTATTTAATTCCATTTATATCCCGCCCTTCTCCGAAGACTCAGGGAGGCTTACAAGCTTAGCAGTAGCCTTCATTCTATGTATATGCCTGCTTATTAGGGCTTTCACACACACCCCCAAGCGGCATTATTACAAAGTCAGCTTAATTGCCCCCAACAATCTGGGTCCTCATTTTACCTACCTCGGAAGGCTGAGTCAACCTGCCCTCTGGAACCAGCTGCCAGTGGAGCTGAGGACTGCCCCCTACCTCCGGTCATTCCGCCGGGGCCTGAAGACCTGGCTCTTCGAGCTCTCGGGCCCAGGCTGAGGAGTAATTTATTTTAATCGGGGTTTTAATTGCACAGGGTTAGTTTAATCTTTTTAAATGGGTTTTAACTTTTGTATTGCTGGTTTTTAACTCCCTGTAAACCGCCCTGAGTCCTCAGGGAAAGGGCGGTATATAAATGTAATAAAATAAATAAATAAATAAATAAACCTATGAAGTTCAAATGAAATACGCCACTCGGCCTTTTATCAATATGAGAGTACTGATGATGATTAGAATATTTTGTAAAAACAACCAAAGCACAGAAACAGACTAACCTTTTTTAGTTTTTTTTTAAAGAGGAAGTAGGTTTGTGCAAATAATGATCTACATACATTTAGGCAAGAAAAACCAAATACACAGGTACAATATAGGTGATGCCTTGCTCAGTAGTAGTAACTGAGGGATTTTGGAATCCTAGTGGCCAATCTCTTAAATATGAGCCAGCAGTGTGCTGCAGCTGCCAAAAAAGCCAACACAGTGCTAGGCTGCATTAACAGGGATAGAATCAAGATGTGTTAATACCACTTTATAACCCCTTGGTAAGGCCACACTTGGAATATTGCATCCAGTTTTGGTCACCACAATGTAAAAAGTAGGAAGAATACAGAGAAGAACAACAAAGATGATTGGGGGGCTGGAGGCTAAAACATGTAAAGAAAAGGTTGCTGGAATTGAGTATGTCTAGTTTAATGAAGACACACACAAACACACCAGGACCACAGTGATGACATGTAGGTTTCTTTTCTGATTCTTCCTGCTTGGATTTTAGGGGGGGGGGAACTGGTGCTTTGTTAAATATACATTTAAAGCAAGCAATTTGCTTGCTTTTAATCTTAAGTTATATAGAAATAGTCCTTCATCTTCCCACAACAACAACCCTGTGAGATAGGTTAGCATGAGAGAGTGACTGACCCAAAGTCACCCAGATGGTTTTCATACTTAAAGTGGAAGTAGAACTCATGATCTACAAATTTCTAGCTTAGTACCTTAACCACCAGATCAAACTGGCTTTATAGTCACTTTTATTATATTTTTATTGTAGCAGAATGACAGCAGTTTGAAAGAGGAGTAGCACAAAGTCCCTTTTACATAACATTTGGGATCAGTTAGTGACTGGACCAAAGTTGCTAGAAGAGCTTTATTCCAAAGCTTGGAAATTAAAACTACATCTTGCTCAAAAGTCTAGAACAGTGATGCCAAACCTTTTAGAGACCAAGTTCCCAAACTGCAACCCAAACCCACTTATGTATCGTTGGGTGTTGGGTGGGTGTGGCCCATTGGGTGGGTGTGGCTGCAGTGGTAATGGCAGACTGGGTGGGACTAAAATGTTCAATCAATTCCAACTTTGCGAGATTTTTTCCCCACGAGAAGTTGAAACTGATTGAACCTTTTTTTTTGCACACAGCGGCAGAGGCCTAAAGCGAAAATAAAACCCAGCTGAAGGCCTAAGACTGGGGCGACGGCATGCATGCCCACAGAGGGCTCTGCGTGCTGCCTGTGGCACACATGCCATAAGTTTGCCACCACGGGTCTAGAACTATGGAGCGCTCTGTGCAAAAAGAATGAGACAATTACATTAGTAAAATGCTGGTCTGGTTTAAATATATCAACTTTAAATATATGCAACTCAAATATTTAAAGTAAGAGATTTTTTTCCCTTCCAGAACATTCCTAAGTTGTATATCTGAAACATGGTACCTTTGCTTATGTGGGAAGTCAGCTCCCCAGAGAAGGAAATATTAAAAGGCCAGAAAAATATATTTCTTCAAAGGGATATTAAAGAGGCAGGAAAAGTTTTTCTTGATAGCCCCAGGTCTCCCTCCCCCAAGCAGAAACCATTTCTGTACAAATGCAGTTGTAAATCCAGGAAGGTTGCAGGCCCCAGCTGGGAGATTAAGAAAACAAAGACCACAAATCTATATACCCCAGCCCCAGGAAAGCTGGACATGACCTTTGGACATAATAGATTGACCCATCACCATCAGAATACCAGAAAGGCAGACTCAGAGTATGGTCAAAAGTTCATGACACAGGAAATAGCCTCAAACAGGAAGAGGAAGCAGTTCCAAAGGAAAGTCTCCAGAGGGTATAAAAATCCACTCTGTACAGGTGGTCAGTCCTTTTCTCTGCCAGACCTCTTCCTGTCTGGTTCTCCTCTCCAATAAACTACAACCTTCTTCCTAAAGCAGTCGCCGTATTTATTCCCAGCTTGGATGAAACCATGATGAAGACTTTGCTTCCAACACTTATAGTCATTTTTAACTCTTTAGTCTCCAGTACCTCACTATCAGTCAAATTGAAGGTATTCTTAGTGTACTTCTCGCTTATATCTGTGAGATTAATATGTCAGCTGCCAAATTTTTAATATAAATTTTAACATGAACTTATGTCCTTGAGTGTTTATCAAGGCTTCCTCCTAATAAATTTGATTTATAGTTGGAGCTTATACTTTAGCTGCTTTTGACTGCTAAAGCAATTTGTGAAACATCTTTATTACTTTGATTCTATGTGCACTGGCATCTCTAGTAAGCTAAAATGTGTATATTGTTATGTCATAATATTGCTGGGTTCTTTAACTTGCTCCCTCTGATGAACTTTTGAACTATCATTGAGTACCTAATGTAAGTCTTTTCAGAATATTTATAAATTTTGTTTTGTCTAAACATCCTGTTTGGCTCTATTTCGACACCTGTGTAACAAAATTATTTTGCCTGACCTTTCATTTCAGCTTTTGATTTGCTTTGGATAGATTTAATTTTCTTGCTGAATAACATGTACATAAATCTATTTCCCTACTATTTATTTAAGTCTATTTCTTGGAATTTGCCATTTATTGGCTTCTTTTAGAGTAGCTGTGAAGCCCTATGAAACAATAGTATTGTGGTAGTATGTTATTAGTACCTAAGATGATACAGTAAAAATGTTCGTAAATATGGAATGGTAAATCTTTGTTAAAGCATTAATCTGCAGGGTCTTTCAGCAAATAGGCTGCATCTGCTTAGCATAGTCTATTAAATGGTACAGTAAAAACTGACATTCTGTTCAGTTTGGAGCTGAGTTTGCATAAGAACTTGCTATGCTACTTTTAATGTCCCACATTAAATGAGAACTTGAGATCCCATTGTGATTATTTAATTTAATTTTAATCCCATTTATATCCCGCCCTTCTCCGAAGACTCAGGGCGGCTTACAATCTAAGCACAAATCATTGTGCTTAGCAATATTAGTCCCTGTTTTCTAATTTAGAATGTTTCCTGCAATATGAAGAGATAAAGGAAAGTAGAACAAATGCTAGTAAACTCCATTTTTCCAATTCTGAAGGGCAATACTGATCTTTAACGTACAAGCTTTGTTCTAGATATATGTGATAAATTGTTCTCTTCTACTTGGCTGCTGGAAGCAAAACTGCTTTTGTGCACCAGAAACATTAAATTTAAATGATACTATTTTGAATATTGGTCAGTGAGGTTTGCCCCCTCCCCCCCCAAAATCGGGAAACAGGATGAGTAAGATCTATTAGTTTGAACGTTACTTCTATTACTCACCCAAAGTTTCAGTCTTGGTTAAAAGCAAGTCATGAACTATGCCTAACAGGTGCAATTTACTGTCCCCAAGCAATTGGTGGACTGTAGGGGGCTTTTCAAAAGGACAGAACTGAATGTTCTTTCTTATGGTTTCAGAGTGGGAATGTGACTTGTTCATTGTTCAAGGGTCTTGTGCCTCCATCTGCATCCTTGTTTCCTCATTTTTGGTTCGAAAACTTGTGCTGCTGAAGTTCTGCCATTAAATGTTTACTGTGCAATCTTAATATACTCTAATATGGGACCGTGGAGGGCATTTTGGAGCCTGTGGTTTGCTCATTACTGCCTTAAAGTATTATGTAGGTTATCTTATAACCTGCAATGTGATTGATACCTAATGAGGTTGTGGTGCTATTTTGGTTGATTTGTTTGAAAATTCAGAACACTTCTTAGTTACATTTATCTAACACTAAGATGCTTGGAAAGTGTACCCTCAGCCATTGACCACTGTTATTTTTTTCTCTTTGCAGCAGTTCTGTGGTGTTCTCGGTCACACATTTATGGAGTTTCTGAAGGGCAGTGGAGACTACTGCCAGGCACAGCACGGCCTTTATGCAGACAAGTGAACTGTAGAAATTGATTACTGCTCCACCAAGAAGCCCCCTTAAAGAGTGGTTACCACAATAAGCAGAAGTATTGGATTGAAATTGGCAGCGCATTTTACTACGGAGTTCTGACCTGGATGGGGTAACCTCAGTGCACTGCCTTTCTTTTTGCCTCAGTATTACAAGATTGAAGATTTGCTGCTTCTTGCTTAGGAGGTTCATTTCATTCCCTTTTCCTCCCAACTTCATATTTGTTGGCACTGGAAACTTTTAGTGGCTTTTTGTGAAGTAGATTTTAATTTCTCGGTTAATCAGTTAGATTTTTTTTTTAAAAAAGAAACTGTCAGTCATTGCACATTTTAACTAAATTAAACCATGGCCCGAATGAACCGCCCAGCTCCTGTGGAAATCACCTACAAGAACATGAGATTCCTTATCACTCACAATCCAACCAACGCAACTTTAAACAAGTTCATAGAGGTAAGTAGTCTCCAAAATGCTGATTTATTCTGTGGTTTTAATTTTTAAAATCATTGTGGTCTCCTAGAAAATGTTTCAGTCCCTTAAATTGACATCAGTATCTTTCTGTTTGGTCAGATAAAAGATGGTTCAGATTTGTTTCTGAATGGTTGTCCAGTGACTCATTCATAGGATGCATTTAAATACATTTAAACATGACAAGGCAGCTCAAGCTACATGGAGTGTTATATTGTAATTTACTATAATAGCTAAGATTGAGTTGGCATTCTGCAAAACAAATCATTAAGTATGATAAACTCTTAACTTCCTACCAAGTATAGTATTAAAACCATAAATATTAGCATAGTTGATACAGTTAAGACATAACTCTGATTTTCTTTTAGGAACTTAAGAAGTATGGAGTAACTACAATAGTAAGAGTATGTGAAGCCACTTATGACACTGCTCCATTAGAAAAAGAAGGCATTCAGGTTTTGGTGAGTAGCTTGCTTGAACAGTTTGAGATACTAGCTTGTGAAATTTATTGTGGTCCTCATTGTGTAATCTTACTGGGAATGGGAGGATATAAACTTAAAAAATAGCATGCAGCCTGAAAATAACACAAGCCTGGAATGAAAGTATGAAGAAATTTCAGCCAGACAGTGTTGCTATCGGGTATGCTACTCGCAGTCACAAGTTAAAAAGTGAGGGGGTGTACCTTACCAATTACATGTGGCCATTCCATCAGGTCTGGTAGAAGAGTCTTATTGATGATCCCGTCTGTGGGATAGGATGATGGAACCCATATGATGGAGCCCATGAAATGAGCTTTTTCTGCTGTGGCATCCGCCTTGTAC
>NC_139512.1:232353268-232385768 GCF_947247035.1 Vipera ursinii
TTAACCTGCTCAATTGGTTCACCATCTAATTGCCACTTATGTCTCTGATGGTTTCTTCCAAACACCATTATTTTTGATTTGGATTTGCTAATGATTAGGGAGTTATCCTGGCAATAAGAGCTGAATCTTCTTAATAGCCTACGTAATCCTACTTGTGAGTGTGATAATAAAATCATATCATCAGCATAAAGCAAGCTGTTACAGTAAGTGTTTAGGATCATCGGCATGTGTACCATGGTATCCTTCATTAACCCTGGCAAGTCATTGATGTATAAATTAAATAATAATGGGGCCAGGATACACCCTTGCCTTATCCCTTTATTTGTGTGAATCCTGTTAGGGCCCCATTAACCCCATACCGCACCCTCAAACAGGTACTTGTGTAAAGGGCTTTAATCAAGGCCAGGAGTCTGGGTTCTATTTTAAGAGATGTCAATTTACTCCATAGTATGTCTCTATTTACCATATCAAATGCTGCTGTAAGGTCTATAAAAGCAGCAAACAGGGGTCTCCTCTTATAGGCATATTTGGCAATTAGATGGTTCAAGACAAAGCAGTTATCAATAGTAGATCTGTTTTGTCTAAAACCTGCTTGTTCTTCTGTGAGGATGTTGTTTTCCTCTACCCAGATTTCAATTCTGTTCAAAAGGTACCTAGCATATATTTTGCTACAATGTCAATCAGGCTGATAGGCCTATAATTACTAGGATCCTTTTTATTCTCTTTTTTATATATGGGGACAACTATTACCATCTTCCACCCATCTGGTATATGGCAGGTGTTATTTATGTGTGTAAAAAGACCTGCTAATACAGGGCCCCACCATTTGGGAAATTTCTTAAATAATTCTGCTGGTAAAAAATCCTCGCCTGGGGCTTTATTGCTCTTTAAGCTTTTAATGATGGACTGTATCTCCTTTTCTGAGACTGGTGGCCAAGGGGGGAGAGTTCTAGGATTTACCAAATCACTATTTAAAAATAATTTCTTTACCAGTTCCTTGGGGGCAAACAAGCACTGATAATAATTCTCCTAGTCCGCAGCAGAGATTGGTATGTCAAATGCAAATCTCCATTCCTTCAGGATACCTGCTACAGAGTGCCAAAATAATACTGAATTATCACTTCTGGCAGCCAACTCAAGTTCTGACCAGATTGAAATAGCAAAATGTTTTTTCTTTAATGTTATAGGTTTTTTTATATTCCCTTCTTGTGTGCAACATCTTAGCTTGTATATGGACAGTAGGATTCCTCTGGGCAAGCCTCATGGCTGCCTTCAATTTCTTTTTCTGTCGCTGGCAATCAGGATCAAACCAGCGAGGTCTACCCACTTGGGCTCTTTTTGTAGTAGGTTTGGCTATTAGGTGTTTCTTCAGTATGTTACAAAGATTGGAGAATGCATTGAAGGCTGACATCCAGTCAGTAGTAGATGACTGTATTGTTCTAGCCCACTTAGTAGCATTCTCTGTTTTAAGGCATTCTAATATTGCCTTAGTATCAACTTTGGCCCAAATTAACCTTTTATTTTGGGTCACCTCTACCTTTTTGGTGAGCCATCTGTCAGCCATGTTATATGGTTTTAAATCTGAGCGGCCTCGCAATGTCACACTTACAGGCTGATGGTCGCTATTGTCGCTAAGGTGTACTGTGACCTCTGAGAAGAGGTCAGCCTTATCTCTAGACACACAAAAGAGATCCAGCACACTACTTGAATTGGCTGAGTGGTATGTATAAGGGTATGTATAATTCTTGTCCTTACCTCCCAAAATTTAGAGATTACCCTTAAAAATTAAGGAGACTAGGAGCAGGCCAGCGGCATTACTTTTACAGTCTCTCGAGAGCCACTGAGGATGGTTATCAAAGAACTCCCCTCGGATTCCCTTCTTCTGGGCAAGCTCATACAGAGAGGGACCCAGTCTAGCATTCAGATCTCCTAATAATACCACTATGGACTGAGGGTACAGTATAGATATATCTTCTAAGATAACTTCCAAGCCCATCCAATATTCCAAATTATAGTGCTGGGATGTGCTTGGAGGAATGTACACATTTGCCAATATTAACTCAAACTGGTCATATTCAAATTTGACAGCTAGAAAGTACGGATACTTATCTTCATTATATAATTTCTCTCCCTGTCATTGCAACTCTTGCTTTATACGAATGCATAGCCCACCAGAGGGTCTCCCTTTGTACTTTGTTTTTAGGGCTGGGGAGGCAAATCCCTGAAAGCCTGGCAATTGTACTGGTTCATCCACTTCGGTTAGCCAGGTTTCTTGAAAGGCTATTACGTCAAATCTAGAGAGAAAGCTCATTAGACCACTATCAACCATCCCTTTCCAGCCATCTATGTTCCAGGTCATCAACTGTATGGGGTTCTCAGAGGCAAGGTGGTCTGACTTGGTTGATTGGCTAGATGGTAGAAATGCCAGATGTCAGCTTGACATTGGAGCTGGGTCAATATCATCTAAGCTTCCCATATAAGCACAGTTGTTGTGAGGTTCAATATTTCTCCTCATGGGTTGCAGAACTTGCTGTTGCTCCTCTACATCTCGGCCTCCGCTCTTGCTCCAAGAATGATCCTTTTTCCAATGGGCAGGTACTCTGGCTTAAGTCTATAAATGTAGATTTATGTCCATTTTTGGAGGGGCATGGCTGAGGGTTCATCTTGTGGAAAGATGTTGTGGGAACTTCTAAATCAAATGAGGATGTAAGATGGATTATGTCCTTAGTGTTTGTCAGCTTAGGGGGCACTGTGTGATGAAGCCCTTTGTCTTTCAGTTGTTTCTCAGAGGCTGGGTCAGTCAGTGCAGTTACTCCACTCTCAGCCTGTGTGACAACACCTTTTTTTACTGTTGAGGTAAAGGCAGATTGTTGATTAAGTATCTTGTCACAAGGTTGCGTGGTTAGTGGAGCCAAATTAAATAGAGGCTTTGCTGTAGATTGAGTTGTTATTAGTGCCTCTTTTAGGTCATCCAATCTTTGAATGATGTTAACTTGCTCAGGTTCTGGCAATGCACTGAATAGGTCAATCAACATTTCCTCTGGCACATCCTCAGCAGTTTCTGCAGCTGTGGGTAACACAGTTCGTATATTGCTTCTTTGCTTTCTCAGGGTCAGTTCAGTTGCAGCAGCCTCAGGCTTAGTAGTGTGAGGGTTGTTGCAGCCTAGATTTAAAGCAACAGTTCCCTCTTGATGACGCTGTTTCAGGAGTGGGCACACTTTTTCTGAACAAAAGACCCTTATTGGGAATATTGAGAAAATGCTCAGAAAGGGTTTCATTCTGAAGAGCATGGAGGGAATTGTGGGCTGCTTGAATGATAGGAGAATTCTCATACATTGTGTTCTTGCTGGCAGCCACTCTGCATGTAGTAGATCTATCAGAGTGAATTCACAGAGGAGCAGCTGGCTCAGGGACAGCCTAATAGCTTTTCTATTGCTCCAACGCCCTCTATTTACTCTCTTGTCATAAATTTGCAAAGTAACCTGGTTAGTTTGCAGACTGTAGTTATATTGGTCATCTCTTAGACCTTTGCCTGATTGAGTGTTTTCTCTGTAGTTGTTCAAATTTTTGGGAGGAGAACAAGGTCCTTCTCTACTTTCATTTTCTGAGTTAGCCATCCCATGTCTGTCCATGGTTATCCTCTCAAGTCCTTCTACAGTATTTGGGTGGCTCCTAACAAACTTTGCAAAAGATTCTTTCAGGCAGTCGACCTTATTTATGACAATTGAGAAGAGATCATATATTGAGTTTACAGTTTGAGCTGTAAGCAAACATTGTCTAGAAAGGAAGTCTGTCACATTTTTCCCCTTCAAATTTGCTACATCTCCCTCCTGTGTAAAAAAGGCTGTTGCTGGATTCCAAGGAGGGGAGCCATTCTCCGAGAGGGAGGAGGACAACTCCACACGCTGTCTGCTCTCCAGTTCGGTTTGTAAGTCCCATTCCAATGAGTCACATAAATTAAATTTATCTGATAAGGTGCCTGAGAATGAGTTACTTACTGGAGCAGACTGTCTGTTTGCAATATAATCCTCCATTTTCTGCTGCTTCAAAGGCTTGGATATACTTTCTGCTGCAGAGTGCTGTCTCTTCCTTCTTTTCCCCATTCAGGTTTGTTAAAACAGGTTTTTAAAAAAGTTTAAAACTATGGTTTAAAAGGTTAAGATGGGTTAAAAATGGGTTTAAAAAGTTTAAAAGGGGTAGGTTAAAATACAACATTAAAAGAGGTTAAAAAGTTAAAATAAAAATAAAGTAAAATAAAATAAAACTTTTACTTTTTGAGGAGTTCTTTACAGATTTTATAAAGATAATTTGGCTTTAGATTCACAGAGTCTGGACTCAAAATCCCTTCCTGAATGTCTCTGGTTATCTTTGTTCACTTTTAAAATCTTGATTCCCTCCATGAGACAAGGAGGATAAACTGATTTGAAATTCAGAGGAAGGCTATAGGTGCCTGGCTGTGAATGAACAGTTTTACTCATTAACTTCTTCATGCTCAAATAACTTCATTTAATACAATTAGAGCCAAAAGGGTTCTCAAGAGGTCATCTTGTCGAAACTCCAAGCTCCCATACACAAGGCACTATTAATTCTAGCTAAACTATCCCTGACAGATGTTTATCTGATCTATTTTTAAATACTTCCAAAGTTGGGGATTCCTGTAGTAATTTATTCTATCCATCAGTAGTTACACTTGAAACTAGAGCTGTTCATAATATGCAGCTTTAATCAATCATTCCAAAACTTAACGCCATTGCGTCAACCATTAAACAAGAAATCAATTTTCAACACAGTCTGCAGAGTTTAATCATGTTTTGGTAGCATACCAATTATCCCCAAATCTTTTCCAATACTATATCTTTAAAATGCACAATTATTTTGAATCCTCATTTGTAGTTTTTTGAAAGGTAGTTTGGGCAGCTGGCACAGTTAAGACGATTCAAGGAGAATCTTTTACTAAGGGGATGATGTTACAACTGAGTGTTCTATTAACCCAGAATATGCAGGGTTTTGCGTTGTCAGCCCTATGAGGAAGACCTGCTGAAGAGATAAACTCCATAGAAGATTAAGAACTGTTTTTATTTAGATTTGCTATGGTAATATAATCTTGTTTTCCCCTTCTCTTTTTTGTATAACAGTTAAAATAGATAGAAGGGAATATCTGTAGCTTAGGATTGAACTGTAGGATCCCCCATGCTCTCTGAGCTTGGCGGTTTTCTTGCAGACGTTTCATTACCAAACTAGGTAACATCATCTGTGCATCACTTACAGTTAGAATTAAGGATGTTCTGTTTGAGATGCTTGAACACACTTTTCACAATATCCCAGATTTAACCTATGTTTTATTTATTTCTCATCTCCCTGCTCTCTCTCAGATCAAAATATGATACCATGTTCAGCTAATTTCAAGACGATGATGCCCATCTATGATACATAATCACAGATATCCACAAAGGGACAAAATATGTATTGCAACATCATAATCAGGATCAGGATTCCCTGTGCTCTGTTGTTCAGTGCCTAGTTATCACATGGCTGGACAACTGCAATGCGCTCTACATTGGGCTACCCTTGAAGAGCATTCGGAAGTTACACCTGGTACAGAGTGCAGGCAGTTTTAAGAATGTCCCCTGTAACACCACTACTCTGTGAGCTGCATTGGTTGCCAGTCTGCTTCTGGGTGCAATCACTGGGTTGGTAATCACTTTTAAAGCTCTTCATGGCATGGGTGCAGGTTATTTGAAGGACCAGTCCACTGGGATTGGCCTGACCCACTTGTGCTGGCAGAGGAGGCATGCTGTGGGTCCTGTCAGCCCAATTGTTCCAGCTGGTGGAGTCCAGGCCTTTTCTGCTGTTGTTCCTGCCTGCTGGAACATCTTAAACCCCTCCCCCCAATCTGCCATTGGCCCCAACCCCCCTATCTTTTCATAAGGGCTTAAAATGTGGTTCTGCCCCAGTCGGTGAACAGCGCAATAGAGATGATTGATCAAATAATAACAGATCCCACTTCCCCCCCCACTTTGCCCCTCCCCTCCCCATGTGTCCTTTGTTTTAACGTCTTTTTATGTTTTAACTGTATATGTAATTGTAAGCCCTCTAGAGTTACCTTATGGTAATATGGGTGTGCAATACATTTTGTAAATAAATAAACAAAGGGTGTCTCCTGGTTAGGAAAGGTTCATATGCTAACAATGGACCTTTTTTGATTTAGAAGACATTGTCTTATTTACCAGAACTGCAAACAAGAAAGCAATTCATATCAAGCTGGCCTTTGAATATCTATATGCCCGTGGAAAAGGAGGTAGAACGTCAGCGGGGGGAGAGGTTTTGTGAATTTGAAGGCTCTAATCTTCCTCCAGCAGTAATCCCTTTTCCACAGTCCAAATCGCTATAATATTTAGGTCATTTTCCCACTAATATTTTTCTTCTTCTTTGTCAGACTGTATCTGGAAGGATTTAATACAAACACAATGATTTTGGAGTATTCTGAATCCAAGGTAGGGTTTGTCAGATATCAAAAATAATATATAGTTAAATTAAACAATGTTTGTGTGTGTGTGTGTGAGGCAGAGACACACAGAGAGAATGAGACATACCCCCAGAGACAGAGAAGAGACAGACAGACAGACAGACAGACAGACAGACAGAGGAAGAGAGGGAGAGAAAGAGACAGTCCATCAGATCAGATTTGGGCAGGTAGAAAATGAAGTCCCTCTGTTTTTCTTTGCTTTCTCATCTGCCTATCAATGTCTTCCTGCCTAGCCTATATTAATAAAAAGAATGTTTTTATCTCTTCTATCTTTCTCCTCCTTCTCCTGCCTTTTCCTGGTAAGCAAACAAGAATAGAATAGAATAGAATAGAATAGAATAGAATAGAATAGAATAGAATAGAATAGAATAGAATAGAATAGAATGGAATGGAATGGAATGGAATGGAATGGAATGGAATGGAATGGAATGGAATGGAATGGAATGGAACGGAACGGAACGGAAAGGAATGGAACAGAACAGAACAGAACAGAACAGAATATTCTTTATTGGTCAGGTATGATTTAACACACAAGGAATTTGTCTCTGGCACATAACCTCTCAGTATACATACAAACAACAAAGAGATAAATAAAAATCATAAGATACAATCATAGCCATAAAATACAACCAACAAAGTGATAGTCATAAGATACCAATAGGAGTAGGTAACATGAAAAGTGAGACAGATAATAGTAATATAGCCCTACTACATGGTTAGATATCCTTAGGCCTAAGACAGTGCTGTGGGAATTAGATGTTTAGCAGAGTGATGGCACAAGGGGAAAAAACTGTCTTTGTTATTTTGCCATGCAATGCTCTATAGTTGTGTCCTGAGGGGAGGAGCCTTTTCAACTATATCAACTATATACCATATTAGTATGTGGTATATACAATCAAATGTATTTTTTTGTTTTGCCAAGCTGCTGAGTACTGTGCTGCCAAAGTATTCTTTGGCAAAATACAGTAGTTGAAACTTATGCTATGGTTGATACCATCTATCTAGAGATAAAAATATTTCCAGGTAGCTTCTGATTATAAGTGATGTTAAGAACTGCACCTCTCAGAAGCCAAAGAAGCTATGCTTAGATATTCCACACAAAGTAACAACAACAGCACTGGATGGAGTAAATGAACAATCTAGACTACTCACTCAATAAATCATTATTAAAGCTAGGAGCAGAATGTATTACAATTTGAGATGCTGCTTCTTTCTGAAAACGAGGAACCGAGGAACCTTGCATGAACTTGCATTCAACTCTCTTCCATCTTGTTATTTTAAAAAATGAAAGACCTCAATAACTTGATGGTGTTGCAGGGACATCAGCTACCTTCTTGTAGCCCAGTGAAATGCAAAAGTACGTAGAAGGCTTTCTGAAGATCCTCATTTGAACTGGTCATTTTTTTCCCTCCACCTTGGAACCACTGATTAGTCTCCAGTGGACTGTTTTTTCTCAGGAGCTGAAATTCAGTCTCGTCCATTTGTCATCACTAATTAATCCCATCTCGGCATCCTTTTGAACAATGAGTTGGATTCAGTTTTCCTTAAAGCAATCGAGGTTTTTGCTACTGAATTTCTCTCTCTCTCTCTCTCTCTCTCTCTCTCTCTCTCTCTCTCTCTCTCTCTCTCTCTCTCTCTCTCTCTCTCTCTCTCTCTCTCTCTCTCTCTCTCTCTCTCTCTATATATATATATATATATATATATATATATATATATATATATATATATATATATATATATATATATATATATACCTCTACCTCTACCTCTACCTCTATCTGTCTGTCTGTCTACCTACCTACCTACCTACCTACCTACCTACCTACCTACCTACCTAATTATTTAGGTAGCTAGCTAGCTAGCTTCAGAACTTCAGAACTTTTCCTTGTATTTTCATCTGACAAACCTCTCACATGCCAGAGGGGTCCTCATTCTAAAACGGAAAAGAAAAGAAAATGCTGCATCTACATAGAAAGTTTGTGACATTGAAATGTTCTCTCTTGTCTCATTTAATGGTGCAGGTAGCAAAATCACTTTTTTTCTTATTAGCTTTGTCTCCGGGCTGTAGTACTTTGTTAAACCTCTTGCTAATTGAGTCCCATTTTATTCAACAATTTTGTTGCTGATTCATTAAAGCTATCACCTGGATTGTCCATCACATATACCATCTCTCAGTAATTATACTGGTCTCTCTCCTTCATTCTCTACATGATCTGCAGTTTAAGGTCAAGGGGAATGTGGTGATTCTTCAGTTTTGATATTATCTCCTTGACGTTGATTTATATGAAAAGCTTCAGTCTAAAATTAGGACATGTCAGACTGCTGGGGCTGCACAGCAACGGGAAGCTGTGGGCAGATTACTTGCTGCCAGTTTCCGGAGGGGATGAATTAGTGCTTCATCCTCTTATGTCTGGAGAAGGGTTTAAATGAATTTCTTCCTCATCAATGAATCCTCAAAAACTCCAATAGAATTACTTTTTTCATTATTTAAGTATATTCCCAATGATCAAGCCTGTGCAAAGTTGCATTCTCGATTCACTTTAATCAAGACTTTAATGACATGCCTCTCAGCCAACGCTTGAGAAAGGAATGTGGGCTTCCAGCTTATGCAGCAAAGGCACCCAGCTTCATGGAAGAAGACACAGGGCTGGCCTTTGATGGTCTTCTGTACATGTGTTTCTCCTGAAGCAAAGGGGCCTGTCCCAGTTTCTCTACTGATGGCATAAGAAAGAAAAAAAGGCTATTCTCTTTTACTACAATCCCAGTGGAATTAAGGTCATTGAAAAAAGAGTCTTGGTGGAGCAGTGGGCTAATGCCTCCTTAAGTAACACCAGCTGCCTGCAATTAGTGCAGGTTCGAGTCCCACCAGGCTCAAGGTTGACTCAGCCTTCCATCCTTCTGAGGTAGGTAAAATGAGGACCCAGATTGTTGGGGGCAATAAGCTGACTTTGTAATAATGCCGCTTGGGGGGGGGGGGCGAAAGCCCTAATAAGCAGGCATATACATAGAATGAAGGCTATTGCTAAGCACATTGATTTGTGCTTTAGATTGTAAGCCGCCCTGAGTCTTCGGAGAAGGGCGAGATATAAATGGGATTTTTTTTTTAAAAAAAGAAAAGTTGATTTACACAGACTTAATGATGATTGTTCACAATTTCTGCAACCATGTCTTAAAGCCAATATGAGGATTGTGGTGCGTGATATATTCCTTATGAAGTATACTCTCCCCTCTGAAAAATTAGAATGGCCCCCAACCATGTTTGGCTTTTCACAAACCTTTAAAAACGTAGCTGTGTATCTGGGCCCAGAGCTAGTAATGTGTGAAAGGCCCTGTTATTTGGCTTTATTATTAGTTTATTCATCATCAAGGAATACTTGACCTTTAATCTTATATGTTTCTTATATGTTATATGTATAAGAAGGTGAGAAAGAGAAGACATGGGCAAAGTAACAACAGACGAAAATGGAAAGAGTGTGCAGAAAGGACTTTATCTGAGTTTCTGTGGAGAATGTGGATCATCCTGGCAGGTAGAATTTGGTCAAGGGCTAGAAATTCCTCCTCATTCCTGACCTGATGTATTGGGAGGGGAAGATTCTTGTTGTTATTATTGTGCCACTGGTAATCTGAATTTCTACCAATGGACCCCGTTTCCTGGTGGCATGACTAACTAGCCAAGTATCTTGGCTGCCATGTATATTTATTTTTGATATTTTTATTGTTTTAAAATGTTTTTAGTCTTTTAACTGTAATATATTTTTTTGAATTGTAAGCCCCTAAGAGTCATTGATTGGATTGGATGGCTATAGAACTTGAATAAATAAATAAAATGACAGCTTATTCTGTGTTCGATAATTTTTGACATATTCCTTTCAGCAGGATACTCGCAATTTTCTTTTACAAGGTCATTTTTTTAGGTTACACCCACACTAAAGATTTCATTTCATAAAAAGTAATTTATGTATCTCAAAAGAAGGAAACTGAACAAATTCATTGAGTATGCCATAGTGATTTTATTATGTGTAATGTAATATGAAATGTTATAGGAATAATAGAATAGTGTGTCAGAAAGAGGGGAATCATTATAATGAAATGGTGAGTGGCATAGGTTTTCTTGGCACCAAGAAATTGTAAGTGATATTAGTGAAAAGCCATCTCAAATTATATTTTTAACTATGGGGATCTACTACTCACACAAGCAATGCAACATGCATGACAGGAAGTCAACGACACTATACACAGTACAGGTAGTCCTCAACTTACAACAGTTCACTTAGTGACTGTTCAAAGTTACAATGGCACTGAAAAATGTGACTTATGACCGTTTTTCACAGTTACAACCTTTGAAGCATTCCCCATGATCACGCGATCAAAATTCAGATGCTTGGCAACTGGCTCATTCTTATGACCGTTGCTGTGTCCCAGCAAATTCGCTTTTGTGAATTTCTGATGATAGAAGTCAAGGGGGAAGCCAGGTTCACTTATCAACCGGCTAACTAACTTCTCAACTGCAGCGATGCACTTAACAATCGTGTCGAGAAAGGTCGTGAAATGGGGCAAAATGCTCTTAACAAATGTCTCACTTAACAACAGAAATTTTTGGTTCATAAGTCGTCATAAGTTGAGGACTACCTATACTATCTATGAAGCTTCCAGGTGCCTTCTTAAACCTAGCAGTTGATTACGAATGATGGAAAAGCAGACCACACATTAGTCCAGAAATTTCTGCATAGCTACACGGCATGCACAAAGCCTCTCATATTTGGAACTGGCAAATGTTGTATTGTCTGCAAAGCCATAGAAATATGTTCAGCTGTCTTCACGGAAGCGTCTTAATGTTTAAAGGGTATCTCTCATTCATCAGGTCTTGGTTAATGTAGCTTGTTGCTTCCATTGTCAAAGTAATTGTCAGTTATCCTAAATGATTATATTTGTTGCCAAAATGAGAGTATTGGAGGGATTTTTTTTCTTTAGCAGTGTTTGATACCATCGACCATGGTATCTTACTGCGGCGTCTCAGGGGGTTGGGAGTGGTTCTCCTCCTATCTCCTGGGCCGCTTGCAGTTGGTGTTGACGGGAGGGCAGAGATCCGCCCCGAGGCCTGTCGTTTGTCGAGTTCCTCAGGAGTCGGTTCTCTCTCCCCTCCTGTACAACATCTATATGAAGCTGCTGGGCGAGATCATTGGTGGTTTCGGGGTGGGATATCATCAGTATGCTGATGATACCCAGCTTTTTCTTTCCACCCCGAACCAACCCAGCGATACCCTCACCGTGATGTCCCATTGCCTGGATGCGGTCCGGGTCTGGATGGGAAGAAACAGGCTTCATCTCAATCCTGCCAAGACTGAGTGGCTGTGCGTACCGGCATCTCGGGTTAACTAGTCTATTCCACCTTTAATGATGGGGGGTGAAGTGTTACCCCCCATTGATAGGGCTCACAACTTGGGCGTCCTCCTGGATTCGCAGCTCAGTTTTGAAGATCATATAGGAGCCGTGACCAGGGGGGCCTTTGCCCAGGTTCGCCTGGTGTGCCAGTTGCGGCCCTATCTGGACCGAGATGCCCTACGCACAGTCACTCATGTGCTCATAACCTCCCGGTTGGACTACTGCAATGCTCTCTATATGGGGCTGCCCTTGGGGACCACTCGGAGGCTTCAGCTGGTGCAGAATGCAGCCGCGCGGGTTGTGATGAGGGTTTACCGATACTCCCATGTAACACCTCTGCTCCATGAGCTGCATTGGCTTCCAGTTGCCGTCCGGGTGAGATTCAAGGTGCTGGTGATGACCTATAAAGCCCTAAATGGCTTGGGTCCGGGATATTTGAGGGAACACCTGCTGCCGGCATCAAGCTCCCTTCGTCCTGTTCGCTCCCACAGGGAGGGCGTCCTCAGGGTACCGCCGGCAAAGGATTGCTGGTGGGTAACACCCAGGGGGAGAGCCTTCTCTGTGGGTGTGCCTGTCCTTTGGAACCAGCTGCCCATAGAGCTTAGGACTGCCCCTGACCTTCATTCATTCCGCCAGGACCTGAAGACCTGGCTCTTTGAGCTTTCTGGCCAGGACTGAGAATTTTAATTGTAATTTTATTTAATTGGGTTTTAATTGGAGTTTAATAGGGGTTTTATTTATTCAAGGACTAAATTTAATTATTTTAATTGTTCTTAACTTTTGTAATGTGTATTGTTATTTTAAATTCCTTGTGAACCGCCCTGAGTCCTACGGGAGAAGGGTGGTATATAAGTCCAATAAACATAAACAAACAAACATAAAATGCATTATTTTCGGTTTGCATCAACAGCAGAATTCGTGGCATCTTTGATATTTGCAAAGTAAATTGCTCAAATACTTTGACTTTATGTGCTTTATGTGTTTCGGTGAAAACTGAAAGCACTGTAGGTGTGATAACTGTGTTTAATTCACTGAAGCATAATTTTGCACTTTGCTTAAGATGTTCTTAGTGGATGTCTTAGGAGCTGCTATCAGGTTTGAACAATGAACATACCTGGTAGCAAGACACAAGGAACATTTATTATTAATATGTAAAGATTAGTGTGTAAGGAAGGAAATATGCAGGTATAACTCAAGTTTCCATAGAGTTTCCCCTTTATTTAAGCCTTTATAAATAATAAGATGGAAGACACAATTGCTGATCAATGGCGATAGACTGGGAGAAGTTAACATCAACAGAGGAATCTTTCAAGGAGACTTATTATCATTGCTACTGTTTGTTATTGCACTGAGTCCTCTATCAACAACATTGAACAAGTCAGGACAGGCTATGAAACATCAGAAACATCAGCCAGGTTATTCTACTTACTTTACACAGAAGATTTGAAGCTGCATGGAAATACACCATCTGAAATAGAATCACTGCTCAACACTGACCATATATACAGCCAAGATATTGCCATCCTTACCATAAACAAAGGAAACATAGTGAAAATTGAAGGAATCAAGATCCCTTATGATGGCATATCAATGAAAGTAAAATAGAAGACAAGAAGATTACAAATAGCAAGAACCAAAAATTTAAATTGAAAGATTATTGCATAAACCAGTCATAGAGGGCCCAGTGGTTATCAGCATACTGGGTGGTATATCTTGGAAAGCACTTAGAAAGCACTTGCACATTGACAAAATTTCCATCTGCCAATTACAAAAGGCTACACTGCTTGGAACCAGAATAGAATAGAATAGAATAACTTTCTTGTCACTTTAAATGTACACTAAACGGCATACATTAAAATGAAATTTCATTGCATACAGCTCTCAAAGGGTCGCCACCTCCAATATACACTACATAAATATGAGAAAAAATTGCATATACCCAAATACCCATATATATTCTATGACACAGAGAAACAACACAGTCTAGTTCCTTGGTGGAGCAGTGGGCTAATGCCTCCTTAAGTAACACCAGCTGCCTGCAATTAGTGCAGGTTCGCATCCCACCAGGCTCAAGGTTGACTCAGCCTTCCATCCTTCCAAGGTAGGTAAAATGAGGACCCAGATTGTTGGGGGCAATTAAGCTGACTTTGTAAAAATGCCGCTTGGGTGTGTGTGTGTGAAAGCCCTAATAAGCAGGCATATACGTAGAATGAAGGCTACTGCTAAGCTTGTAAGCTGCCCTGAGTCTTCAGAGAAGGGCGGGATATAAATGGAATTAAAATTAAAAAAAATAGTTTGGATACAGTATATACATGTACAGACATATAGAGTAGTACAGGCATGTCAAACTCATGACATCATATGACATCGCACAATGTATCACGACTTTTTCCCCATTGGCGGCAATGGGGTGGGCATGGTTTTGGGATGACGCGTCCAGCCCACGGGCCAGCAGTTTAACATGCCTGGTGTAGTAGATCGATACATCATGTCATTATTAGGTTATTGGGAAGGATTCAATAAGCATGAAGACCATCATCAGCTAAAGAACTGGTAGCTCTCTTTGTGTCTATAATAGTAACAATAATAAAAAAATGTATGCCGCCTGACTCTCAGCAACTCTTCATAGAAAATTAGTATGAAGATAAAACTTATATAATTCTAACCCAAGTACCTTGAAAAGGAGGATAAAACAAAAACATATAGACTTTTTCCCCTCTTAATCTGATTTAAAGCATACAATATCACAGAGGGAGTGAATTCTGTTGAAACCAAAATGAGAAAAACAAGAAAAAAGAAATACAATCCTGTGGTAATGCTAAAACCTTCAACTTCTTCCATTACATTGAGAATTCAGAATTCACTCTTACCTTTCCAGTACACAAAGAATAAAAGTGTGGGGTTTTTTTAAGGATTTGTGCTCAAACTCCCTTAAGCCCTTTTCAACTTCACAACCCTTATGTCAGAAAACTGTCAGCAACAGAGCTTATTTAGTGGAAATAGATATTTTATTTATTGAGCTTTAGAGAAATGTAGAAGAAGCAATACATTCACCCATTAGCTGCAAAAGCACGGACACCCATCTTAAAAGCAAACAATACCCTTACAAAGTATCAGCCAGACCCAGCATCTCACTCTGAAAATCCTTCTTGGGAGAAGAGATCTCCTAGTTTGGGGGGGGGAGGATCTTTTTTCTATCACCGGCTTCAAAAGTATTTGGCAAGGCAATGAGATTAGGAATTATTTTCTTAAATCAACAGAGGCTTTGGGGCTTTCTGTAAATCACAGAGACCCTCTGATTTATGGTAAAGGTAAAGGAATCCCTAGGGATTTTACACCACTAGTCATTGCTGACTATAGGGGCAATGCTCATCTCTGTTTCAAGGCCACTGAGCTACCACTGTCCAAAGACATTTCATGGTCATGCGGCCAGCATGACATCTTGTTCCCTTCCCACCAAAGTGGTACCTATTTATCTACTCACATTTGCATGCTTTTGAACTGCTAGGTTGGCAGGAACTGGGCTGAGGAAGGGGAGCTCAGCCCATCACATGGTGCTGGAGTCTCGAATCTGGGCTGCCTGCTTGCCTGGGCTGCCAGCTGATAAGCCGGCAGGTTGAACCACTGATTTATGGTAGGAAACAGATATTCTGGTGACATACCTTCTCCTTCTCCTCCTCCTCTTTCTCCTCCTTGCTAGAATAATGCATCAGAAAAAGGGGAAAATATTCCATATTTTCCCAGTTTTTGGAACAGGGAAGAGTTGTTAAAGAAAAAAAAATCAAAACCCTAAGTTTAGCATTAAAGGTAGTCCTTGATTTACAACCATTCATTTAGTGACTGTTCAAAATTACGACACTGAAAAAGGGGGCTTATGGCCATTTTTCACACTTCAGCATCCCCATGGTCACATGATCAAAATCCAGACACTTGGGAACTGCATGTATTTATGAGCGTTGCAGAGTCCCAGGATCATTGGGACCTTCGGTTACCTTCTGACAAGCAAAGTCAATGGAGAATTCAGATTCACCTGACCGCTATGGCAAGAAAAGCCATAAAATGAGGCAAAACACATTTAGCAATTCTCTTGCTTAGCAACAGAAATGTTGGCCTCAGTTATCATCGTTAAGTCGATGATAAGTAATCCTTGACTTGTAATGGTACAGCTTTCTGTTCAGCATTTCAACAGTGATGAAAAAAAAACCACTGAATTCAGTAATCTCATAATATGGCAAGAAATGTATCACTTCATAAATTCCATCAGAAAGTTTGGCATAATGTCACTGATAAAGATTAAACATAAAAATGTTTAAAATCTGATTTGTGTGTGGCTATATGTGGCGTGAGTGGGATAAAAGAGCAAAAGAAAATGTCTGCCTTTACATAGGTCACCAAATCCAGATTTGTCTTTATCATGATTTCTGGATAGACTAAAAATAATTGAAATAGCCTGATAAGCCAGTATCTTATTTGCTGTCCTAGTTTCTTCTACTAATATCAAAAATTACAAATACAAAAGTTCTGATTAAATTAACAACAATAATAATTCATTTTAATTTTTAGTTTGCTAGAAAACAAAACAACAGCAGTTTTATTTTGGGATATGGATCTAAGCATATTATTTCAGGGCTGTGAAACTTTACCATATATCCAGGGTTCGCACGGATTTGCCCAGCCAAAAGTAATTTAACAGTCACATTTCTTTTTTTTTCTTTTTTTTTTGCACTCTGTACTGAAACAGAAGTGTTCCACTACTAGTCAAAATGTATTGACTAGAATTGTTTGCAAACACCGCTATCTTAGATTAATTGTGGGCAATTATTTATTTAGTGTGTTAATTCTTCCAAATAAATTATTATTTATCATTTTAGTTGTGTGTGCTGCCAGAATACGTGAGGTGGGCAGCTAAATAAATTTAATAAATAAATAGTTTACTTTATTTTTTGCCCAATTTCATGACCTATTTGCCACAGATATTAAGCAAATCACTGCAGCTTTTCAGTGAATCATGCAGCTGCTAAGTAAATCTGAGTTCCCTCATTGACTTTGCTTGTCAGAATCACCCTGGGAAGATCACAAAGTGGCAATCACATGATCCTGGAACACGACAACCATCATAAATACGGGAACCGAATTTTGATCACTTGACCATGAGGATGGTGTGATGGTTGCAAGTGAAAAGACAAATTTTAAATTATTTTTTTCAGTGTTATTGTAACTTTGAACAATCACTGAACAAATGTTTGTAAATGCTAAACATTAAAACAAACAATAAATGTAACAAAGAAAATAATTAAAAAGCAGCAGCGATATTGGTGCTACATTAATTGAGTGACAAAGGTTTGTGAAATAACCAAACTTTTACAAACTTCTTCAACAGGCATTCAGTAACTGACTATCAAAAGCTACCTCCTATTAATGTCACAAATATTTCCACCAGGATCTTTGGGTGATTTTCAGCAGCTTTAAGGCTGCTGCTGCTTTTAAAAAATGAAACAACAACAAAAGTAACCCCTTTGGTCACATTAGTTAATCCCTTCAAACATTCTTCAGAAATTAGTCAACCTGCCTCTAGCTGCAGCAGATGCCACTGTGTGGCCCCTACTGATAAGCAAGCTAGATGTTTATTCCATTGATCATAGCTTATGTAAATGTTTTAAGAGTTTACTTATGTTACATAATATCTCTTTCAAAGAAAGCTCAGTTTGCGATGAAGCACACGTACTCATCTACATGGTTTTCTTAACAACAACATGGCAGATGTTTGTGATTGCCTTTTTGGATTTCTCAACCAGCCTACAGTCTTCAGATTTCTTGTTGGTCTAGCAATCCAAGTCCAATCCAAGGCTTGAACCTAAGGCCAGATAAAGACAGCCACATATTGTCCTCTGCTAGACTAGTATATCTTGCCTCTCGGAAAATGCTCAGTGAAGATGTGACACTACTTTTGGCCAATACGAGTGACAATTATCAAACTATAATTTGATATATAATCTGCAGTTTTCTTCCAGGATGCTTACAATTAACCAAAGAGCAGCTGAATTTGTGGCTTTGAACGTGCAATGATTTTTGCATTTCCTTCAGAAAGACAATGTTAATGCATATTTAAATACTTATGTGTGCAGAGATGTCAAAGTAAATACAGAAAAAATATCCTCTCCTTCACCATGGAGGGTTGGTGTTTTTTCCTAGTTGTCAAACAGGATTGATACCAAATTTGACATGCAAGTGCCGCCATTATATATTTAAGTCTGATGTCTGGTGCAAACACAGGTGAAATAGGACTATAAATCATGGAGCCTAGAATTGCCCTGCAAATCGCTTCTACTATTTATCTACCATTTTTATTTGCTTTGTTAAACAATACTTTGCATTGAGTAGCATTAATATTAATAATACTTATTGATACATTTTTTTTAAAATGAAGACTATTTATGAATCTCATCACTAGCATCGTGGAAAGAGATCTAGGTGTCCTAGTATACCGCCACTAAAGCATGAGCCAGTTCTGTTGTTCCAGCTGCCAAAAAAAGCCAATGAAATCCTAGGTTGCATCAGCAGAAGGAAAGTTTCAAGATCAAATGAAGTGATAGTGCCACTTTATTCTGCACTGATGAAATTCTGGTCACTTCAATACAAAAATGATGTTGAGACCCTAGAAAATATACAGAGAAAAGCAACAAAGGAGTCTGGAGGCTAAAACATATACTGAAGGATTGAGGGAATTAGGTATGTCTAGTCTAACAGACTAGCTGGTGCAGAATGCAGCCGCACGAGTTGTGATGGGAGTCTCCCGATACTCCCGTGTAACGCCTCTTCTTCGCGAGCTGCATTGGCTTCCGGTTGCCCTCTGGGTGAGATTCAAGGTGCTGGTGATGACCTATAAAGCCCTAAATGGCTTGGGTCCGGGATATCTGAGGGAACACCTGCTGCCAGCATCAAGTTCCCTTCGTCCAGTGCGCTCCCACAGGGAGGGTCTTCTCAGGGTGCCGCCGGTAAAAGACTGCCGGCAGATAACACCCAGGGGGAGGGCCTTCTCAGTGGGTGCGCCTGCCCTCTGGAACCAGCTGCCCGTGGAGCTCAGGACTGCCCCTGACCTTCGTTCATTTCGCCGGGACCTGAAGACCTGGCTCTTTGAGCTCTCCGGCCCAGGCTGAGAATTTTTAACTGGAGTTTTTATTTTTAGGGATTTAATTTAATCTCTTTCAATTGTTTTTAACTTTTGTATAGATTTGGTTTTAAATACCCTGTAAACCGCCCTGAGTCCTTCGCGAAAGGGCGGTATATAAATCTAATAAAATAAATAAGTAAATAATACTTGAAGTTTTGAAGAAGAGACTGGACAGCCATTTGTTGTTGCTGCATGGACGGCTGGGGAATTCTGGGAGTTGAAGTCCAGTCTTCTTAAAGTTGTTGAGGTTGAGAAAAAGTTGCTCTGGAATATTTAGAAAACTCCATTTCCTAAAACTCACAGGTCCTGGACCAGTTGCCTGAGAATGAAACTACCTTTAACCATTGGAGTTACACACTGATTTTAATAAGAAAATACTCAAATAAACCCAAAGAATGGGGAGGACTGGGTGCTGAAGAGGCCATAACGGGAGAAAAGAGAAGTCTGAGAATAAAATTACAGCTCAAGATGAAATAAAACAAAACTTGACAACCTGTGGCCCTCCAAAGCATTTTGAATGAGAGTTCCCAATGTCTCTTAACTTCAGCCCTCTAGGCCAGTGCCAATAGGGACTGAAACTCAGCAACATATTGAGGCCGAAGCTTTTTCCACCCTTGAACCCTAATGGTGGCTTTATATTTGAAGCCAGTATTTGGATCCAGTAAACTTCATATTTGGGCTTTCCAAAATACACATTTCAGGTGAAGTTCCTAGTCTTAAAATGGTATAGGCTAAAGTGCAATCTACTCCATTCCCTGCAGAGCTACTGAGCAGAGAAAATCACTTTCTCCTACGTGAATGGTTCGTAACCCCTGCCTTTACAAATGGCCTTCCTCATACAGGAGAAAGTAACAGCACAGGAAAGTAAACTTTCCCTGCAGTGTGCCAAAATTAATACATGACCACTTTTAGCAATATTCAGAGATCAAGAAAAAGTGGCATTTCTGAACTAGGCAACAAAATATGTCAGCATTATGAATTAAAATCCATTGGCACTGGCCCAATAGAAGTAGAGAAAGAACCTTTAAAAAACTATATTTATATCTTTCTATTTAAAGTAATTGGTTAAAACAAAGGAGTTAAAGTGCTATTCAATACTGTTTCATCCACTGATTTTTTAAAAAAAATTGAATGCACAGTATGATTACTTCCAGTCAGACTGTTGGCATTCCAGAACCATGCGGACAAGTATACTAAATATTAGAGTAGGAATAAATATATTTGTAGGTTTTCAGTAGGGGACTCAATTCAATAGGCGCTTCATACATTTACTGTAGTATAATTTCAGTTGTGGCTATTGTTTACATTGCATTAAATGAAATCAACCAAAGATCAATTTGCTAATCTTAACTATTAAATTTATATTTGGGATTAGGTAAAGGTAAAGGTTCCCCCGCACGTGCGTGCTAGTCGTTTCCAACTCTAGGGGCCGGTGCTCATCTCTGTTTGAAAGCCGAAGAGCCAGCACTTGTCTGAGAACATCTCCGTGGTCATGTGGCCGGCATGACTAGACGCCAAAGGCGCACGGAATTTTGTTACCTTCCCACGGGAGTGGTCTCTATTTTTCTACTTGCATTTTTACGTGCTTTCGAACTGCTAGGTTGGCAGAAGCTGGGATGAGTAACAGGCGCTCAGTCTGTTATGCGGCAGTCAGGATTCGACCCGCCAAACTGCTGACCTTCTGATCGACAAGCTCAGCGTCCTAACCCACTGAGCCACCGCGTCCCTTATATATTTGGGATTAGATACATTTAAATTCAGGGGAAACATTTTGGGACAGACCCATGGCATTGCACAGTTACATATCTTTTTTTAGTTATAACATGCATTTGTTCTTCCATTAATATAATTTTTCATTTCCATTCCGTCTCTTATTTTCCACTTTGCATATCTCTTTGCTTCAATAAAACATAAGGTGAAATAAAAGAAAAGAAAATTAAAATAATAAAATAAAATGATAAAATCTCCACAAGGTGGGAAAAGCTGCACATCTTGGTTGTGCATACAAACATTGCAATGGAATATTATTATGGAGGAGAAGAGGAAAGCTATATTTACAGCCAGTGTCTTCATTCAGGCCTCTGCTTGATCAAATTATTCCAGCTCAAGACATTTAGGAGTGCAATGGCTCATGTGGTTAGGATGCTGCATTCAAAACCTGAGTGCTGCTGTGTGTTGGGGTGAGCTCCCATTAATTTGCTCCAGCCAGTGGTGGGATTCAGCCAGTTCACACCAGTTCAGCAGAACCAGTAGCTAATTTTTTGTTGCCCAGGCACAGAATGGACTTCTGGAAACAGCATCCACACAGGGAACCGGTTGTTCACATATTTGAATCCCACCACTGGCTCCAGCTCTTCCCCACCTAGCAGTTTGAAAGTGTGCAAATGGGAGTAG
The DNA here is from genome assembly GCF_947247035.1 of Vipera ursinii. Classification (NCBI taxonomy): domain Eukaryota; kingdom Metazoa; phylum Chordata; class Lepidosauria; order Squamata; family Viperidae; genus Vipera; species Vipera ursinii. Next base: position 232,374,742 of record NC_139512.1, read on the forward strand.
ATAAATAGGCACCACTTCAGTTGGATCATTAATAGGGACACAAAAAGAACCCCCAATTGGGCATCCCTGGGCAATGGTGATGACGCTAGCTAATCCTTTCACCACTGACGTGCCTTGGTGCTTCTGACACAGTAGTAGTAGTAGTAGTAGTAGTAGTAGTAGTAGTAGTAGTAGTAGTAGTAGTAGTAGTTCAGGAAATTAACCATTGAACTAGATGGGAATATGGAAGATATGCTAGTGTTTCATTCTCACAAAATCACTACGTTTAGTTCACTTAGACAGAGGTTATACAGTATGGTTGATTGGAATTAATAATTCAATACCAATCCATTATTTAATCACCAACCATATGCTAATCACCTTATCTGTGCAAGAAGATCCATGTTACCTCCATCAATTGCTTCCCAAATGACTCAATGGAGAATATGGTTCATACAAACAGCAATTTTTGCCATTCTTATATTGTACGTTGTTTTTTTGTCACTGGTAATTGCATTATATATGCATTAGGATATATATATATATATATATATATATATATATATATATATATATATATATATATATATATAGATCTTTGGTTATTCGGGTTTTTCCCCACGTAGAACTAAAGGTGTAGGGGCGACGTTTCGACGGAATCCCAGGCTGGTGGCTTCTGCTTCCTTCTTCTGGGAGAAGCATGTGGCTGTTTGTTCCTCTTTTTTAAACTGCCAGAGGGGGTGTGTTCTGTGGGAGGTGTGCTCTGATTGGGTGGGGGAGTAAGTGTGTTCTGATTGGGTGGGAGTGTGTTTTGAATGGTGGGTGTGTTCTGATTGGGTGTGTGTGTGTTTTGAGTGGATGGGCTGGTCTCAGCTGCCAGCCTTAGACCTGAGCTGGTGAGTTGTGCTGCTTTTGTTCGGCTTCGTGTTTGTGGTGGTGCCATGTTTTTATAGTAGGTGTCAGTTTGCTTATTGTGTGGTTTGGAGGGGTTTAAAGTGGCTGATGTTGCAGGTGTAGTTAGGTTTCTGTTTTGTGGTTGTGCCTCGTTATCATTGTGGGTTCGGATTTGCTTTTTGAATGGTTGTGTGGTGGTGATGTCATGTGGTGTTATCATGAGTTTGGGTCTATCATTCTTGGTGGTTGGGACTCGTCTGTCAATCAAGGCGGGTTTCCAAATGGTTGGTAGGCGAGAGGTATCATCTCGTTTGTTTATGCTTATATATATATATATAAGAATTCTGTTGTTTTCTGAAGAAGCTTCAAGGGAGTGTTTAACAGAGACCCTTTCCTTCATTAAAAAATATTTAGAATATGTGATCTGTCTCAACCGAAGCATCCCTTCAAACTGATTCTTGCTTCATGAGTTCAAGGAATACAGAACACCGGCTTCTAAAAACATCTTAAATGTTCAGATGACCTGTTCCAGAAGCTCTAGCAGGCAGAAGACACTTCCTAAGGGTTTCCTATCGATACCCAAAAGACTTTTCCAGCTGCTATAGAGCAGACCTAGTAGTGTTGACAAGATGAATGTGCCTTGGTGAGATGAATAGCAGCCTCCTGGCATAGCATTTATATTTCCTATATGGATGTTTCAACTGTTGTATTAAAATGAATCTGTCACCCCTTAAAAGTATATTGCCTAAGAATTATTTTCAGAGGCCTCGAAACTTTGGAAAGCCAATGAAGTAACAAGCGAATGCAAGCTCAGATGTTTTGCCAATAGAACCTGTTGGACCTACAGAGTTCTTTGCGTTCCTAATTTAAATGGTAGAAAGATCAGAGGACTCCACTTGCTGATATCCACTTGCTGATATCTTCTTACTCTTTTGACACCAGATTGGTAGTTGAGGTCCCAAGTAGACTTCATGCGGTAAGCAAATTTTAACCCAGTGTGCTAAGCAAGGGGAGAAGCAACCTAGAACTAAGGAGAAATTTCCTAAGGGTGAGAGCAATCAACCAATGGAATAATGTGCCTTCAAAGGTTTGGGTGCTCCATCACTAAAGGGACTGGACAACCATTTATCTGAAATAGTATAGGGTCTCTTGCTTGAGTAGGGGGTTGGACTAGAAGATCTCCAATGTCTCTTTCAACTCTATCTCATTCTATGTTCTATGTTCAAAATTTTGGTCTTAGTTAATTCATGCCAACATCCATCAACCCCACCTACCTCACCAACCACTTTGTGTGCATCAGCTACAAACTTTAGAAAGCAAACTGTTTTTTTTTTAATTATTCAACAGCTTGAAAAGCTTTTCTCTTAATGCCACAGAGTATGACTCAGAGGAACATTAACAGCTTTCTCACAAAATAATTGCTGATGAGTTAAGTACAAGCTTGAGAAATGTCACTGAAAGGGTAATTTTCAAGAAAGTTGAAAATGCTGAGGAAAACAGGGAAGCAGTATGAAAAAAAGGTCTCCTCAGTCACAGTTGCCCCAATCACCATAGCAATGTTATAATTATTTGTTGATTAAATCTGAAATTACACTGAATTGGGACTTTTTCCTACTCCCACATGATCATCATGGGTATCTGTTAGTACATATACTAATCCCATTGTATACTTGTCACAATGGCATAATTTTTTGGGAGGGGGAGGGGGACCATGCTGCTTCACTCTTGAGAGGAAGCACATTTGACAAGCAGCAAGATCTGGAGTGCTAAATAAGTAAAGGGAATGTAGTTGATGTTATTTAATGTAAAAGTTCGTTATTAACTCTGAGCAGTGAAGGAACACCTGTTGGAAATAAAGTAATTTTCTCCTCACAAGTGGTACTTATATAAAGGGCATCTATTATCAATTATGTATTTTCAGTACAGGAATAAAATAATGTTATTCATTACAATAATAACTACTGAGACTAGAACTGCAAACCTATATACAAAGTGCCCTTGAAGACCACTCGGAAGCTTCAAGTCATTCAGAATGCAGCAACAAGGAAACTCCTGGGCCTTCTTTAGCATGCCCATATAATACCCACTGCTTTGCAAGCTGTGTTGGTTGTCAGTATGGTTCTGAGTGCAAGTCACCTAGAGATTGTCACCTAGAAAGCCCTATGTGCCATGGAGCCCAATTATTTGGCAGACTGTCTATCTCCTAGCCAACTACATTCTGGATTGCCTTGATCAGAGAGTGATCCTTGGAGGCTAAAGAAACATGTCTTCTCTGCCATGAGATCTACCCTCTGGAATAAGGTTTTCTCCCTGAGATCAGGAGAACTCATACCCTGATGATGTCCCATAAATCCTAAAGATCTAACTGTACTTCCAGGACCTAGGATAGCATGCGTGAATCTCTCCTTAATAGAGGCATTGGTTATATTTTGTCTATGTTTTCATGTGACTTGTCCAGATTATTATATTGTGTCACTATCACCTTATTGCATTTTGTTTGTATTTATTTATTCAATTTCTATAGCTGCCCAACTAAGCCAACTAAACCAAGTGACTCTTGGTTTATGATTCTAAAACAATAAAGCAATTAAAACAATAAAAATCATGCACAAAATAAAGAAGTACAAATAGCAGCCATGCTGATCAATGAACTATTAATGAAGCCAAGTAACAGGGCCCTTAACACATGCTGAGACCCAGGCCCAGGTACATACATAGCCAACCTTTAAAGCTTTGTAAAAAGTCAACAAGGTTGGAGACATATTTAATATTGTGAGTTGCCCAGGTTGGTTTGGAATTGAGGATGTTTAGGTGGAAATGTTTAGTTTCAACCCAACTTTTTCACTCTCCTTCTTCACTCGCAGAAAGAGGCTCTTTAGTTCCTCCTCAATTTCTGCCATTAGAGTGGTATCATCTACATATTTTAGGTCAGTCATGGCGAACCTTTTAGAGACCGAGTACCCAAACTGCAACCCAAAACTCACTTATGTACCATTGGGTGCTGGGTGGGTGTGGCCCATTGGGTGGGTGTGGCCCATTGGGTGGGCATGGCCCATTGGGTGGGTGGGGCTGTGGTGGTAACAGCAGACTGGGTGGGACTAAAAAGTTCAATCAATCAATTCCAACTTTGCGAGATCTTTTTTTTTCCCATGAGAAGTTAAAATTGATTGATTGATTGAACCTTTTTTTTACCCATGGTGGCAGAGACCTAAAGCAAAAAGGTTTTATAAAACCCAGCTGAAGGCCTAAGACTGGGGCAAAGGCGTGTGTGCCCACAGAGAGGGCTCTGCATGCCCCATGTGGCACACGTGCCATAGGTTCACCACCAGAGTCTTAGGTTGTTGATATTTCTCCTGGCAATCTTAATACCAACTTTTGATTCATGTAGCCCTGCCTTTCTCATGATGTGCTTTGCATATAAGTTAAACAGGCAGGGCGACAGTATACAGACTTCCTGGACTCCTTTCCCAATTTTGAACCAATCAGTGATTCTGTGTCCAGTTCTCACTGTTGCTTCTTGATCCGCACAGCTGCATTGGCTACCAGTTGTCTTCCGGGTGAGATTTAAGGTGCTGGTACTTACCTTTAAAGCCCTACATGGCTTAGGCCCGGGATACTTGCAGGACCGTCTGCTACCGGGGATGACTTCCCATCGCCCAGTGCGCTCACACAGAGAGGGCCTCCTCAGGGTGCCGTCGGCCAGACAATGTCAGCTGGCGACCCCCAGGGGGAGGGCCTTCTCTGTGGGAGCACCAGCCCTTTGGAACCAGCTTCCCCTTGAGCTTCGGATGGCCCCGGACCTCCGGTCCTTTCGCCGTGACCTCAAAACTTTTCTCTTCCATCAGGCTGACCTGGATTGATGATGGGTTTTTAAATATGTTTTAATTTTTAACTGTAGTTAATTTATTTTGGGGCTGTTATTTAATTCGTTTTTTAATTTTTGTATTGTTGTTTTGTATTGTTGTAAGCCGCCCTGAGTCCTTTGGGAGATAGGGCGGCATAAAAGTCCCAAAAATAAATAAATAAATAAATAAATAAATAAATAAATAAATAAATAAATATAGATTTCTCAAGAGAGAAATGAGATGGTCTGGTACTCCCATCTCTTTAAGAACTTGCCACAATTTATTTATTTATTTATTTAGTTGCATTTGTATACCGCCCTTTCCCTGAGGACTCAGGGCGGTTTACAGGGAATTAAAAATCAAAACATACAAAAGTTAAAACCAGTTAAAAAGTAATTAAATTCACCCTGTACACTTAAAAACCCCAGTTAAAATTATTCTCCTCAGCCTGGGCCCGAGAGCTCAAAGAGCCAGGTCTTCAGGCCCCGGCGGAATGATCGGAGGTCGGGAGCAGTCCTCAGCTCCACCGGCAGCTGGTTCCAGAGGGCAGGCGCTCCCACCGAGAAGGCCCTATCCCTGGGTGTCACCCGCCGGCAATCTCTCACCGGCGGAACCCTGAGCAGACCCTCCCTGTGGGAGCGCACTGGGCGAAGGGCGTTTGATGCCGGCAGCAGGTGTTCCCTCAAATAACCCGGACCCAGGCCATGTAGGGCTTTATAGGTGATAACCAGCACCTTGAATTTCACCCGGAGGGCAACCGGAAGCCAATGCAGCTCGCGGAGTAGAGGTGTTACATGGGAGTATCGGGAAACCCCCATTACAACTCGCGCGGCCGCATTCTGCACCAGTTGAAGCCTCCGAGTGGTCTTCAAGGGCAGCCCCATGTAGAGAGCGTTACAGTAGTCCAAACGGGAGGTCACAAGCGCATGAGTAACTGTGCGTAGGGCGTCTCGGTCCAGATAGGGACGCAACTGGCGCACCAGGCGAACCTGTGCAAAAGCCCCCCTGGTCACGGCTCCTATGTGATCTTCAAAATTGAGCCGTGAATCCAGGAGGACGCCCAAGTTGCGAGCCCTATCAACGGGGGGTAACACCTCACCCCCCATCGTTAGAGGTGGAATAACTTGGTTAACCCGAGACGCCGATATGCACAGCCACTCAGTCTTGGCGGGATTGAGACGAAGCCTGTTTCTCCCCATCCAGACCTGAACCGATTTGTTGTGATCCACACAGTCAAATGCTTTAGCGTAGTCAATGAAGCAGAAGTAAATGTTTTTCTGGAACTCCCTAGCTTTCTCCATGATCCAGCGTATGTTGGCAATATGCTCTCTAGTTCCTCTGCCTCTTCGAAATCCTACCTGTACTTCTGGTAGTTCTTGATCCACATACTGCTGGAGTCTAGCTTGTAGGATTTTAAGCATAACTTTACTAGCATGAGAAAAGAGTGGAATGGTGCGATAGTTTGAACATTCTTTGGCACTGCCTTTCTTTGGAATTGGAATGTAAACTGATCTTTTCCAATCCTGTGGCCACTCTTGAGTTTTCCAAATTTGCTGGCAAATTGAGTGTAGCACTTTTACTGCATCGTATTTTAAGATTTTGAATAGCTCAGCTGGAATACTGTCACCTCCACTAGCTTTGTTGTTGCTCAGCTTTTCTAAGGCCCACTTCACATTCTAGGATGTCTGGCTCGAGGTCAGTGACCACCTCATTTTGATTATCAGGGACGTTAAGCTCATTCTTGTATAGTTCTTCTGTGTAATTTTGCCATCTCTTCTTAATCTCTTCTGCCTCTGTTAGGTCCCTGCCATTTTGGTCCTTTATCATGCCCATTTTTGCATTGAACGTTCCCTTCATCTCTCCAATTTTCTTGAAAAGATCTCTGGTCCTCCCTATTCTATTGTTTTCTTCTATTTCTTTGCACTGTTCATTTAAGAAGGCATTGTTATCTCTTCTAGCTATTCTCTGGAATTCTGCATTTAATTGGGTGTATCTTTCTTTTTCTCCCTTGTCTTTCGCTTCCCTCCTTTCCTCAGCTATTTGCAAAGCTTCCTCAGACAGCCATTTTGCTTTCTTGCATTTCTTTTTCTTTGGGATGGTTTTGGTTGCTACCTCTTCTACAATGTTGTGAACCTCTGTCCATAGTTCTTCAGGCACTCTGTCTATCAGATCTAATTCCTTAAATCTATTTGTTACCTCTACTGTATATTCAACAGGGATATGATTTAATTCATACCTGAGTGGCCTAGTGCTTTTCCCTACTTTCTTCAGTTTAAGCCTAAACTTTGCAAGGAGAAGCTCATGGTCTGAGCCACAGTCAGCTCCTGGTCTTGTTTTTACTGACTGTATAGAGCTTCTCCATCTTTGGCTGCAGAGCATATAGTCAATCTGATTTCTGTGTTGACCATCTGGTGATGTCCATGTGTAGAGCCGTCTATTGGGTTGTTGGAAAAGAGTGTTTGCTATGACCATCGTATTCCCTTGACAAAATTCTATCAGCCTGTGCCCTGCTTCATTTTGCACTCCAAGGCCAAACTTGCCTGTTATTCTGGTTATCTTTTGGCTTCCTACTTTAGCATTCCAATCCCCCATGATTATAAGAACATCATTTTTTGGTGTTAGTTCTATAAGGTGCTGTAGGGCTTCATATAACTGGTCAATTTCATCCTCTTCCGCACCGGTGGTTGGGGCATAGACTTGGACTACTGTGATATTGAATGGTTTGCCTTGGATTCGAACTGAGATCATTCTGTCATTTTGAGGATTGTATCCCAGTATTGCTTTTCCTACTCTTTTATTGACTATGAAGGCTACTCCATTTCTTCTGAGGGATTCTTGCCCGCAGTAGTATACCTGATGGTCATCTGAATTAAATTCACCCATTCCTGTCCATTTTAGTTCGCTGATACCTAAGATGTCGATGTTCAGTCTTGTCATCTCTTGTTTGACCACGTCCAGCTTGCCTTGATTCATGGATCTTACATTCCAGGTTCCTATGGAGAAAAAATCTTTACAGCATCGGACTTTCCTTTCACCACCAGACATATCCACAGCTGAGCGTCCTTTCGGCTTTGGCCCAGTCGCTTCATTCTTTCTGGCGCTACTAGTACTAGCCCTCTGCTCTTCCTCAGTAGCATATTGGACGCCTTCCGACCTGAGGGGCTCATCTTCCAGCGTCATATTGTTTTGCCTTTTGGTACTGTCCATAGGGTTTTCATGGCAAAGATACTGGAGTGGGTTGCCATTTCCTTCTCCAGTGGATCACGTTTTGTCAGAACTCTCTGCTATGACCTGTCCATCCTGGGTGTCCCTGCACGGCATAGCTCATAGCTTCATTGAATTATGCAAGCCCCTTCGCCACGACAAGGCAGTAATCCATGAAGGGGTCTATTTTTCTAGGCAGTTCAAAATAAAAACTAATGCAGATGAATTCAGTACATACTTAATTATTGTCGGTGGAAGAAGATATATCAATTGAGCCGGAAGACATATGTGAATATCAGCAGTTCAGGAATATAGATGTTCCTCTATCTTTAACCAAGCCACAGAGGGGATTCTGTTCTTATAATGAACATTACATTCTATTCTAGAAACAGTAGAATCTTAGTGAGCAGCTATTTATTACCAGGCAAGAACATTAAATTATATCTGGATGTTGTAGTTGGTTCATACAGTGCATCTGTTATTATGTGGAAGAAAGGGGTATTTTATTAATATCAGTTAAGTGGAACTCTTATTTGGTTTTAGGTTTTGCCCTGATTTCAGCTAGTTCTCATGCTCATCTTCCATTTTTGGAGTGCATCCCCCTGCATATCACTCAAAAATTCAGTGGGACTTCCATTCTCCAAAACTCACTGACTTCTACTAACTTTTACATCTTTCCATAATCCTGTGTCCCTGAACTTTTTCTGAAGTGTTACTGCAACCTTTTCTCAAAAAAGTGGGAAAATTTCAAAGAGGATTCAAAGATAAATTTCCTCATGTTTCTCAACCCCTCCTGTCCAACCTGGATGGCGACGGTTGTTTTCTGAGCTCCGTGCTCTTAGCGACGAGCTTCAAAGGTGATATTTGGGAAGCCCAACCATGGCGTGGTGACCCGATGGAGAATTGGAGATTCTAGCAGCAGCCTGGCGTCGCTTTCAGCAACGCGGAGGCTCCCCTCTTCCCCTCAGAAATCTCACCAGCCTGAAGATCGGCCAAGGCGTGGCCATGCCGTTTGGACTGCCGCCGGTGTTGCCGGGTGCTTTTCTGCATTGCGGAGACATCAACAGCAGGCGGGCTCCGCTTTGGTGCGGCGTGGAGACCTTGGCCATTTGAACTGCTGCTGGATGCTTTTCTAGACCGCAGAGATATGAACAGCAGATGGGCGCCATTTTTAGCGGCGTGGAGGCTTCCTTTTCCTCTCAGAAGGCCTGCCAGCCCAAAGTGGGATGGTTCTTCCCGGTACTCTGGACCCAGTCCACCATAGGTGGGTTTCCCTCAGCGGTGGTGAGAGGGCAGCTGCGGTTGCTCTACCTGGCTGACTCGGGTGAGAGCCAAGTTGAACTGAATTGGTGGTCTGAGATATATTCTGGACTTAACATCATTATTGTCATCTAACTATCCATTTGGTTTTATCGCTCTATGCGGTTTTTATTATGCTATGGCCCGTATTCGGTACTCTAGCATGGACTTGTATGCTCTCAGAGGGGCTCCTCCCTCCTGGATACAACCTGTCACCATGGCCCTCACTTCCCTTAAGGACTGGTCCAATTGTTGGGACCCTGAGAGGTGGTTGAGCTTAGATAGGGGCCTCTGGTGGAAATGTATTAAGAGGCCCCTGGTATGTTTTCTAGCCAGTTATTTTAAAGGGTTAGGGAGGGGGGAGAATGGTAGGGTGGGGAAGGAATCAAGCTTACCAACCAGCTGTCAGTCTGGGCCTATAACGGTTCCCGGTGAGATGGGGTTGGGGGTACAGACTTTTGGTTCCGCTTGTACTGGGGTGGGGTTGCAAATGCCCACGACGATTGGGAATGACAGCAGGTGGTTACACAGAGGGCTGTATCAACATTTGGGATTGCGCCCCCGCTGTCTTCAAGCGGTGGCATGCTTCGACCCTCCAGTTGACACCCTTTTATCCGGGAGTGAGGGGGATCAGGACCCTGAGCTCAGGCTTGTGTATTTTAATGCCAGATCCATTGTGAACAAGGCTCCCCTCATCCGGGATTTAAATCGAGGAGGAACACGTGGATCTGGCATGCATCACAGAGACCTGGTTGGGCCCAGAGGGCAGTGTCCCTCTGATTGAGTTGTGTCCTCCAAGTTTCTGTGTGCTGCACTGGCCGCGGGCTCAGGGTAGGGGCGGTGGGGTGACGGTGGTTATTCGGGAGACCTTATGTCCACGGGAGACCACCATTGTACAAATAGGCAGGAGTGAGTCCCTCCTCCTGAGATGTGGCCCTCGAGCTCAGTTGGGCCTGTTGCTAACATACCTGGCACTCAGCTGTGTGGCAACGGCCTTGCCTGAGCTGCTCGACACCCTCTCAGGGTTGATGGTGGAGTTTCCAAGACTCATAGTTCTGGGAGACTTCAACCTGCCTTCCCTTCAACTACCTACGGAACTTAGGACTGCCCCCGACCTTCGCTCATTTCACCGGGACCTGAAAACTTGGCTCTTTGAGCTGTTTGGCCCAGACTGAGGGTTTTTTAATTTTAATTGGGTTTTAGATTTACTTTTGGAGCTTGAATTTAATTAATTGTTTTAATTGATTTTAATTTTTGTATTTCATGGTTTTAACTGCCCTGTAAACCACCCTGAGTCCTACGGGAATAGGGCGGTATACAAATTCAATAAATAAAAAAAATAAAAAAATGAATATTTATAGCCGAGGGTTGAACTGTGGGGTCCTTAGTGTTCTCTGAGCTTGGTGGTTTTCATTCAGATGTCTCATTATCAAACTAGGCAACATCATCAGTACCAATGATGTTACCTACTTTGGTAATGTAACATAACCTAACGTAATGAAACATCTGCAAGAAAATCACCAAGCTCAGAAAGCACCAAGGACCCCAGAGGATACAAGGGTTAAGGGTCATTTGATATTCCAGGTAATGGGATATTCCAGGTAATGAAACAAAGGGTTATTCCAGCAGATAGATTTTGAATTTCCTTTTTTCTTTATTTTTCTAGCTGTAACTACATAACATTTAACAAAAGAGAAAAGTAGTTTTCATTATACCTGATTAACTCCTTATCTAGACTACTTAGTTATTTCATATAATGATTTAATGTTTATGCAAACAAGTGATGAACCACTTGCAATGGTAGAT